>NC_133809.1:5231430-5531430 GCF_043250625.1 Sebastes fasciatus | reverse complement strand
ATCACTACGGGGTTTCCCAGGCAAACTTCGCCCTCATTTGCATAGACATTCCCGCTAGTGATGGGAATTCCGGCTCTTTTTAGTGAGCCGGATCATTTGGCTCAGCTCACCAAGAAGAGCCGGCTCTCTCGGCTCCCAAACGGCTCTTTGTTTGACCACTTCTGCCTTTTATAATTCAGACAAATTTAGCGCTGTTTTGAGCTATGATTAGTATGTGTGCACATAAATCACTTAAATTATTCAATATAATTATACTAAACCGTATAATTTCCAGAATATCATAATTTTACATGCTGCTTCGTTTCCGACTCTCACTCATCTTGTCTGCTATTCGCGCACCGTACTCCTCCTCTCTCTCCTCCTCTCCCTCCTGCTCTGTACCGGTAGACCGTCAGCGCGCCACGCACCCCCGCCCCTCCCTGCTTGATGGTCTGTCATCCCCTGATTGGTCGCACGGACGTCAATAACACAATATTCAGTCACAGTCAGTGCATGGAGTGCCCGTGGCGTGGAGAAGATCATCCTATCATTCTGCCTTGAATTAATTATAGAAAAAAGAAAAGAAAAAAAAAGAGCCGGCTCTTATCGTTCACTTAAAGTAAATTTGTAAATACATTTTATTCTTATTTTATTCTACGTTTTTATCTATTCTTTTTTTTATTATACTGTTTGACTTGCACCAACAAAGCCAACGAAAATTCCTAGTGTATACCTCTTACACCTGGCAATAAATACCATTCTGATTCTGATTCTGAAAAGAGCCGGCTCTTTGAACCGGCTCGTTCGACACGACACATCACTAATTCCCGTGTCGCCTGGCAATCAGAAGCGATTGATTCGCTCATGTCCCATAGAAAATGAATGGGGGCGAACTACGCTTCGCCTTCCTCAAAGAACGTATATTGACAAGATTTTAAAGTCAGTTGTTCGTGGTTTCATTGCAAAATCAGCGCCCAGCAGCAGAGCTACGCTTCTTTCATTTTGGACAGAAAGCGACTACCGGACGCCAGTAAAACGTCCGTTTAAAAAGGGCCGTAAAAATGTTAAACAAAATTATTTTTCTTTTATTGTCATATTCTACCGAAATGGCCTATGTTAAACAATAAATATATTATAATTATAATAATTGTTTTCAGTCCAAAATGGCGGAAGCTGCTGTTGTCAAAAAGACACCGGAGTTTCATCTCTATGCATTCAGTTTGTCTTCACCGTTGAATGAGATGCTACGTCTGTATGGTAAACACAGTAACTAAACAGTACTCAAGTATAATTTTGAGGTACTTATAGCCTACTTTGCTTGAGTATTTCCATTTTCTACTTTATACTTCTACTCCCATTACGTGGAGGCAAATATTGTAGCCTACTTACTTACTCCACAACATCTATTTGATACCTTTAGCTAGTTACTCTGTAGGTTCAGATTAATAATACAAAATGTAATTAAATGATGATGTATTATTACGGAAAAAGATAAGACTACTACCTTGCACTATAATAAAAATACCATTTACAAGCTGCAACATTAAAGTAATGTACATATTAATGCATCAATAATTAGAATTCAATAAAATGTATTATTAAGTAATTGCCCATTCTGCATCGGTCAATGAGTACTTTTATTTAATGTACTTTATAAGTGTATTTTCATGCCAATACTTTCGTACTTTTAAATTTTGAATGCAAGACTTTTACTTGTAACAAAATACTCGTCTTCCACACTGTGGTATTGCTTATTTTACTTAAGTAAAAGACATGAATACCTATTCCCCCACTGGGTAAACATGAAGTAAAGCTACATCAAGCAGCCGTTTATCTTAAAGAGTGTAAACACACAGAAACACAGCTAGCCTGGTTCTGTCCAAAGATAAGAAAGAAAGAATAAATAAAAACACCACAAGTTGTCATAAAGATATGAAAAGTTTGTACTTAGGGACAACGCAATAAGAAATTTGTAATGACTATTACAAAAACAGTACAAAGGTTTCTTTGCAGTGTAACGTTACAAGCAAACAACAGAAGGACGCCTATTGTATAGAATTACAGACCAGTTAGTCTCATTTTAAATCACACTGCTGAACACATTATTGTATTCTATACAAAAACATGACAGGCACTTCATTTAAAATCAACTTACTGCATATACAACTTTCAGATACATTTATATCTAGTAACTGAAGAACTGTGTCCACTGAGTTTACAACTATGTTGGGAGACAAATCTCTTCATTAGGTAGTTGAGGATTCATTATGGTCCCTGTAATCCATCGATGGATCGATAACTGAACAAACAGATGACATTAAAATGGGACGGGTAAGCAATAAATGAAATAATGGAACAACTTACTGATAACACACACATCAGAGACACAAAGTTGAACATTTGTCTACCTCACTAAAAAACAAAAAGATGTACATTTAATTCAAAACAATATTTAAGTACATAGATGCTGAACAAGACAAAAATGGTTTGGGGGTCACAGGACCTAAAACCTCCATTGGAGGGATGCATCAAGTTTCTGCATTAAAATAACTATTTTTTATTAAATCTGGGGAAAATTCAGGGATACAATGCCCTAATTTTACCTCAATTTTCACATTTATCAATTTTCACGTGCTCTGATTTCCCTCTACAAGGAGAGGGATGCAGTGGCTCAAGGGCACTTCAGCAGGGCAGGGGTCAGAAAGGGACTTAAATTGATCAAATCATACGTTACAGTCCGCTCTCACTAACCCCAAAACTGATTGTCTATATTTTCTGATACCAGCACTGTTGCAAAAAAACAGCTTGGAGTAAACACTTGGGTTCGTAAACTCTAGAAGTAACAGTTAATGTCTCCATTAAAGAATAAGTCTGATGAAATGGTGACCTCTTGTGCTGAAATGAAAGTTTAAATGTGAGTCAATAAAACCTACTCGTTTCATTCACACCCTCATTTAAAGTCCAAATGGTGACGATGAGTAAATGCTCTAGGATGATAAAAGACTAATAATAAGTGGTTGTGAATGATTCTCAGCGCTTAATTGTTTCAGCTTACTAAGAGTACCAGATGGATGGGAGTACGATCACAATGACAATATCTTGCCTGACATTCATGTTACAGCATAAGAAAATAATCAGCTGCGTTAGTGAAGACATTCAATTTTAGTGTTTGTTTAGAGTTCAATCATCTTAAGTCTCAAGATATCATCCATGACTTTTACAAGATTAACCAGTGTTGTTTGATTACCAGTATGTTGTTATTTAGAACTAGGTATGTAGAGCTGAAAGGATTAGTCGACAGAAAATGAATCTGCAACATGGTAATCGCAAAAATTTCCTGGTTCCAGCTTCTCAAATATGAAGATTTCTTACATTTCTTTGTCTCATATGATAGAAACTTTAATTTCTTTGGATTTAGAATTATTATTTGGACAAAACAAGCATTTTAAATAAGTTATCTTTGGCTCTGGAAACTTAAGTCAGCTATTTTCTGACATTTTAAAGACCAACAGTTAATTTAAGGCAGAGTTGTCGAGCTGCCGACTAGGTGACTTTCTCGCTAGATTTAGGGACTTTTGGACCTAGTGCTTCTAGCTACTTTCAAAGGATGAGAGTCGGCAACACTGGGCTGGGTTTTTAGGTTGGATCATTTAAAAAAAAAAAAAAGCTAGTGTACTCTTGATAGTTTCTCAATATTGCCCACCCTGCCTTTAACATTGTCTTCAGGAAATAAAGAATGACGCTTAACATCTATCCTGTGATTGTCTTAAAATTCTACCACCCATCATATAAACTCGTACACTATCCACCTGGTACCAAAGTAGGATAAAATAAACCTTAAAAAGTACTTACAAATATTAGCCCCATGACCTGATACCCCACTGAGGGGTAAGTGCGAGACTATGGGATGTCGAGTACTTTTTAACCCAAGTATTTCAGGCAACCGTGGTGAATTTCCATGAGATGTTTCAGACCAATCTGGCTCGTTTCTGCAAAGTCCTGCAATGACTTTGCTGCATACAACTTTGGTCAGGGCAGGAATCAGACTTCTATCCATTGACCACGACAGCAGATGTGAATCACAATTTAGAAGCTACTTTCACCAGCTTGACTTCTGAAAATATAATAGGACCTCCAAATGTTTGACAGTTTGCCTGCCACAACCAAAATTTACCAGTAACTGGCTGGTGGCCGACACAACATCCCACTGTGGAATTTATTCTGGACAGTGTAAAGTGCTAATGGTGTTTGCAGCAGATTGACAAGTACTTCTTTGGATGTAGTTTGGACGGTTTAGGACGGATGTAGAAGCTCTAACAGGGCTCCAACCGCTCCAAAGTAGCCCTAAAATAAACAGAGAATAACGTTGAGTTAGAAATCGTTGAGCCCATCAAAGCACAAAACTACAGCTTTGGTCTCTGAGGTCAATCATTGTTTGAGTTATTTACCTCATGCTGGAGGAAGAGCGCCTTGAGTTGTCCTTTAGACCAGTAGTCCATGGCGTAGGCCAACAGCTTCATGGAGAGCGTGTTCACTCTCAGGAAGTTACCCACAAACACCACTCGCTCTATGTTCTTAGTGATGAAAGAGAACAGGGATAATATTATTAATATTAGATAACCTTTTTTGTCTTTTGAATCATGCTTTTTATTGTTTACTTAAGAAAAATGACTACAACCTAAACCATAAAAAAGTAATATGTAATATAATAACAGATAATAACTGTAAATTGAAACACAAAGTACTATAAAACGAGGAGAACAAAATTATTATAATTAAAGAATAAAGAAATAAAGAATATGTCTAAAAAATAATGAATTACATTTTTTAAATAAATAAAAAATATTTTAAAAAATAAATATAAATAAATGAATGAATAAAATAAATCAACACACCAGATTCCCAATACTGAAATTACTTATTTGTAATGATATTTATTAGTTTGTATATGATATTAAATTATATCACGTATTACCGTTATGTCACAACTAGTAATAGTAGTAGTAGTTATAGTAGTGGAAGCCATAAAAAAGCATCTTACCCAAATAAAGCAGTAAATAATACTCTTCAACTAAACTAATAAATCCTTGCGACAAAAAACTGTTCTGTCTATCTATATTATTCAATGTATTTCTCTCAATATGTTTACATTTTCACTTTTTATTCCTTTTAATTATCTAACTGCATTTTTAGCTCACCTGTAATCCATTTTGTTCCACATCTATTGTTTTTACACTTAACACATTAAACACTATACTATGTATAATAAATAAATAAATTTGATTAAAGGATGTGTATTTGAAACCTGCTACACTGACTGCTAAATTAAAAAACACATCTCATTTATTATTGCTGGTTTGTGTTTTTAATTGTTTTTTTGAGTTGGACGCTTTCTCCTTTGGGCGTTGAAAGACACGTGGATAATGCAGCGTACCTCCTCTACGCCTTCATAGCCCTGTACAATGCTGCTTGATCAAGACGGCACAAGGCAGCACCGTAAAGAGGCTGAACGCAAAGAGGAAACGACCAGCGGGGACACCGGAGGGCGACGGATTTCTCCACATGACAGGTTCATCTAAAGTAAGTCTTTTTAAAATGTATTTCATAACACAAGTGTTGAATTCAGACTCTTTTCTCACAATTGTATCTTGACATCCATCCATCAACCTTGGATTGTTTTTGCCAGTAAAACACAGATGCCAATAAAATACTCCTGTTACTAACCTCGTTGAGAGCACACATCCTGGTGATGGAGCCAATGTTATTGGTGATGGTGACCAGTGTTGCCCTGGCCAGGTCCTCTTTGGACACCGACTCCCTCTTCTCTTTGGACATCATGTTGCCAAAACTATCGAATCAAAACATGAGTCATATTAGATGAACAAACACTTAAAATTCAGCAATGTTGTGCATCAAACAGCCAAACCTGAAAGCAAGATTCAGACCAAATTCTTGGAAGTTACACATATTGAAAGTGGTGGACAGATGTTGGTATTCACTGGATATTATAATAATAATAATAAATATAGAGAAATCTTAAGGTGCTTCACACAAAGGGTAAAACAATCATAATACAGCATTAAAACAATTTACACAAAAAGAAAGCATGCGATAAAAGTGTTAATATAGGATAAATATAATCAGACATAATATTTTAAGACCCAAGTTAAGAGTGAATAAAATGACTATAAAATTATAGCAGTTATTAAAAAGCCTAGGGGAAAGCTGTGAGGAACAGATGAGTCTTAAGATTAGATTTAAAAACAGCAAGTTGAGTGTGAGGCCATATCTGTGGATGAAAACATCTTGCTCATAAGACATTGAATTAAAATTAAGGCTTCTTTTTTTCACCCTGGGATAGGAACCGGAGTAAATTTAGCTTTAACTGTCCTGGTTCCCCGTTTCATTAAAGCTGGGACTGTGTTCATGCTGGAATCCACCAACGCACCTTGAAGCTACAGCAAAGCCCGGCAGCCCAAACCTCTCATAGTCTCCTCCATAGATGTCCCGAACCAGCTTGTCCACTCGGGTGCTCTCCCCTTCAGAAGCCATTTCTAGAGCTTCCTCGAAAGTAGAGCAGCCCGTCAGCAGGCAACACAGGCCCAGGAAGGTCCCACCACCGAGGCTGTAAACACACAGGAAGAGATGATATATAAACTATTAATATTCTAGAAATGTAAACACATCAGTCTAAAATTAAGGGCAAAGAGAAATGTCTGCCAAAAGTAATATTGACCACCTAAAAAATAAGTTTATGTACATTATAGCCTCCAAATTCAAAAACACTTCATGTTTTTCTCTCAGCACAAAGGGCCATTATGTTGAGGGAGAAGTAAGCGTTCATGAGTCCCTTTCTAAGCCACCAGACAGAGAAACCACATGTGAAAACAAACCAGTGGAGAGAGAAGTAGGAGGAAAACTGTCAGTTCAACTGACGTATTTCAAACTTTAAACCCAAATCAAACTAACAAAGAACTATTCTGCACAAGCAAACAGTTGAGTAAGGGAAGTGGTTCGGCAGCAGAGAGTTAAAAAAAAATGCTGCTACTTTTCACACCAAGGCAAGCAGGCCACCCAGTTGACTGGAATACACCCGCCTGCATCACTGTAACCTGGTATCAGCCTGCGTGTGGTTCGCTAGTGTCACCTTACATGTTCTCTGTTTCTGTTCTGTTTTGGGTCCAGTGATACGCAAAACAAAAGTTTTGTTGTTTTCTTTTACTCATTCTAAAACTGTAGAATATGCTTTGTCCTCCAAATGGCAGCTTTACTACTTTATCTTTCATCATGATCATAAATTAAATCAAATGTGGTATTTGACTTGAAAATCACTTATAATCGAGCGCGTCTTAAAGTACGCCCCTGCAGCCCCTGTACTCCCTCTGGGCCCCACCTTTCAGCAAAATAATACATAATATAGAGGCATAGACTGTATATAAGAAGTGGACGTAGACACCGTGATGTCACCCATTGGTTTGTGGAGTGCCGCTGTGAAGCCTCGAGTTTGGCATTTTTGCCGTCTCCATCTTGTTTTTTTTGCAACCAGAAGTGACATGAGGGTGGAGCTAAGTACACCAAATGCTGAATAAGACATTTTTAGGCTTCCAAAGTGTTACAGTTGTCTTTTATGAACTGAAAACACACTGTGAAAGAGTTAAAGTACTTAGACAAAAACGCAGACAACCCCCAGACCTGTCAATCACAAGGTAGCTACGTCCTAAAGCATCCCCTGCTTTATGGTCTATTTGACTCTAAATGGGACCATAATTTACTAAATGAACATCATGCTGTATTGAAGAACACTTTAAACTAGCGATTGAGAACATAAACTCATGTTTACAATGTTTACTGAGGTAATAAATCAAGAGAGAAGTAGGCTCATTTTCTCATAGACTTCTATACAATCAGACTTCTTTGTGCAACCAGAGGAGTCGCCCCCTGCTGGCTGTTAGAGAGAATGACAGTTTAAGGCACTTCAGCATTGGCTTCACTTTTCAGACCCGGAGGTAGCCCACTGTATAGAAGGCCTTGTGTTCTACATTAATTATATTTAGTTTAAATGGGGGCAGCCTACTTAAAGCAAACTGCAGCAGGCCTCGTGGATTTCCATTGAGGGGCTACATAAGCATCTAATGTAAACAATTCCATTATATGACTAATATCCACCAGCCAACATGGCGAGTTCACAGTAAATCTCCATCCCTGATAATTACCTGGTCCCTGTAACTCGTTTGTAGTTGCTCTCAGAGTAGACGGCCAGGATGCTGACCCCAGAGCCTATGTTGACCAGCAGCAGAGGATAGGGGTTCTCCAGTGTGTAGGGCTTCTGGACGCAGCGATCTGGATCAGTGGGGTTCTCAAAGTAGTAGCACTCTGAGGGTCCGCGGGACACCACCGAGTCGATGTACAACACCCCCCGAATCAAACAGTCCAGCTCATCCAGCTTGTGAAGCTGCAGGTCCGCCATCTTTTTTTTGGTGAGAGGAAACAAGAGAACATGGATAACATCACTAAATGGATGTGGTCATGAGAATACAGAGGCGGGAAACTGGGGGAGGGGGGAAAGCAAAGGGGGGGTAAGAAAACAGGAACCTTCACTACAATTCTATTGAATACGTCTCGCCAGAAAGAAAGAAAAAGATCTCAAACAGATGTGGCCTATAATAGGAGGTAATTGTGCAATTGTACATCCCACAGTTTGATAAGAAGGGACTTTTAATGCAACAATCATGATTTTTCTCATTGTAGTCATTGTTTAATTCGTCCAGATTAATTAACTGATATTTTATCATGGTCCAGAATGATTTTTTTTATTTGCTTTGATTTCTTGCCAATTGCATGAGGACATGCATGCCCTTCTCGCCCTTGTATCCACTGGCTATTGTTACATCTTTAAATGTGGATTTCAGGTGCTCTCCATCACTGTTAAGACTACATGAATTCACATCACATGCTATAAATATGTTATTCTTCTGTCTCCTCTTTCCTTTCGGTCAATCTTCACTGTCCAGCCTGTAAAAGCAAACAGAGGAGAACAACTGCAGACCCACCGTGCGGAAATCAGACTCAAACTTGTATGCCCCCCCTCCTGTGGCGCAGAGGGTGGTGTGGAGGCTGGAGAAGTGCTTGTTGCGGCCCATCTGCAGGAAGGCCGGCAGGTCATGCGTGGGGAAGCGGATGAAGTGCAGGTTGCCCGTCCTGCCGCACAGCGTCAGGTCCTGCAGCTCCAGGTGCACGTCCCTGATGCCCGTTTTACCATAGGCGGTGTTGGAGGTGAGGTAGCGCCGGATGCTCTTCAGGTTCTCCACCTCTTCCTGCTCCTCCTCTGCTGTGATGTCTTTGGGCTCAAAGTACACCAGCTTCACCAGAGTGCCTCCAATGTCCATCCCAAACCAGGGAAATGCTGCATTATGTGAGATAATAAATGGGAAAAAAAATCACTCACCAATATTTTTTAATTTTTTTTAACATTTCTTTTTATTAATAACCTCAACATATTCAGTGTAATTTACAAATTGAACAATAAATAGTTCTAAAGATGGGGGATATTTATAAAGCTTGAACATAAATGGTATTTAATTTACCAAATAGCATCAATAAGTTGGTTGTATTTTCTGATTCTTGTTTTCATAATGCAAAAATAACATCATCTTTTGTTTAATGAGCAAAATAATCCAACAACTTCTATCATAATGTTGTGCAATAATAATAATAATATAACAGTTGAAATGTTCAAAATCATACATATATATATATATATATATATATATATATAAATGATCAATAAATAAATAATAAATTAGCTACTCTATATTACTACTACATTTCTTTTTTTATAAATAACGTAACGTACGTAATAACACATTCAATGCAATTTACAAATTGAACAATGAATCATTCTAAAGATGGGAGAGATTTATAAAGCTTGGACATATTATTTAATAAATTTATTCAATTTACTAAATAGCATTAATAAGTTTAAAATTGGTTGTATATTCTGATTCTTGTTTTCATAATGCAAAAATAACATCCTCATCTCTTTGTTTGACAGCTTCTATCATAATGTTGTGCAATAATAATAATAATATTACAGTTAAAATGTTCAAAATGATATATATATATATATATATATGTAATGTACATTTGTTTGGGGTTATAAAATGCTTGTTTTCATGCATACATTATGTTTTTTATGTGAAAAGCTCAAAGAAAAATGTGCCTCCTTTTATAAACTGTTCTCTGACTAAACAATAACATTTATATTATATGTAATATAAATATTATTGTTTGAATGCTTAGTGACAGAGAGGACAAACAGAGCTGATGTCTCAATGTTGCAGCTTCATCCTCAGAGGCAGAAGTACAGTGTGTACCATGAACGCCATCTTGTTGCAAAACAGATCCTGTCTATTTACTGCCATTACATCTCACTGATATTACACTGTAATACCAACACCAACATGATTTAGTCAGTTTTTGCATCATCCCAACACATTATGCACACATTTACAATTTATTTAGATGAATTTATGCCACCCATTATATGCTATTCTTTGCAAGATATGTATTTCCACTGCCTATCTTTTGTGAGGGAACGCCTTTTCATATGTATATAACTGTACATGCACATATTTATATAACTGTACATGCAAATATGTATTTAACTGTACATGCAAATATGTATTTAACTGTACATGCAAATATGTATTTAACTGTACATGCACATATGTATTTAACTGTACATGCAAACGTTTGTGTTTCCCAGTAAATAGCCTCAGCCCATTGCTAGTATAACGGTTTACACCTACGCGGCCTTGTTTTCTTCACCGAGTCGCTCCGACGCCTCGACGTCGAGTTGGAGCTCCGCCGGTCGGATGTTGCTTTTCCTGCGGCCGAGGCTGCCTCATTGTTGGGCATCATCTCCTCCTTGCTGTCGGAGCGCGGCTGCTTCGTGGGCGTTTCGTCTTCGTCGATACCTTCATCGTCGCGTTGGTGGCCATTGAACGCCATTGAAAATAAATGAGTTAATTCGCTACATATAGACGCTGCGGTTTATTATAAATAAATAATAAAACTATTGGACGTAATGATTTATGATGTTGGACAATGAGGCGGCTAATTAGCTAAGCTAAGCTAAGTAGCTGTGTCGTTAACGGCTGCGCTACATGTCCTTTTTATGCTCGCGCTGTCAAGTAGTGATGGGAAGGTCGCGAACGAGTCGGTTCAAAGAGCCGGCTCTTTTTAAGTGAACGATAAGAGCCGGCTCCCGTCCGAGAGCCGTTTTTGTTTTGTTTTTCTTTACTTAAAGGGACTGTTTGTAACTTTTTACACGTATAAATCACCCGGGTTGTTGTCCCAGTCGCGCTCGCGTGTGAACGGAGTCTCTGCTCCTCTGCCTGTCTGCCTTCACTCAGCTCGCTCCAGGTTCAGGTTCAGGTGACTTTATTTGTACCCGTAGGTAGATTTTTAAAAAAAAATAGAGGATGACATCCGTATTGACAATAAGGTAGAGCAAAGACAAGAGACAGACATACCAAAAACATGACAAAGAGTACTCAAAGGCTTACTGGGATCAGGACCCAGCAAAAAGAAGGCCACGAGAACAATATAAAAAAAAAAAAAACACCGAAATATCAGGACAAAAAAGACACAATAAATGAGAAAAGGGATAAAATTTCCATAAATATGTGCAAAAGCTGCTAGGACTTATTCGCGGTGCGATGCGGTGCGGTGCGGTGCGGTGCGCTGCAGTGCGCTGAGGTGCGTTGAGGTGCGTTGCGGTGTGTTGTGGCGTTGTGTGGCGCGGTGCGCGAATAGCAGACAAGATGAGTGACAATTGGAAAACGAAGCAGCATGTAAAATTATGGTATTCTGGAAATTATAAGGTTTTGTATAATTATATTGAATAATTTAAGTGATATATGTGCACAATTACTAATCATAGGTCAAAACAGCGCTAAATTTGACTGAATTATAAAAGGCAGAAGTGGTAAAACGAAGAGCCGTTTGGGAGCCGGCTCTTCTTGGTGAGCTGAGCCAAATGATCTGGCTCACTAGAAAGAGCCTGAATTCCCATCACTACTGTCAAGACTGGAGTGGGCGGGGCCAGCAAGTGATTGACGGACGCCAGGACCAATCAGAAAGCGAATCCGCCAATCAGAGAACAGTTTATAAAAAGAGGCTGATGTCACATTTTTCTTTGAGCTTTTCACATAAAAACATAATGTATGCATGAAAAACAAGCACCATTTTATAATCCCAAACAAATATAAAATATATATATGATTTTGAACATTTCAACTGTTATATTATTATTATTGCACAACATTATGATAGAAGCTGTTGGATTATTTTGCTCATCAAACAAAAGATGAGGATGTTATTTTGCATTATGAAAAAAAAATCAGAAAATACAACAAACTTATTGATGCCATTTGGTATATTAAATACCATATGTCCAAGCTTTATAAATCTCCCCCATCTTTAGAATTATTTATTGTTCAATTTGTAAATGACACTGAATATGTTGAGGTTATTAATAAAAAGAAATGCAGTAGTAATGCAGAGTAACTAATTTATTATTTATTTCTTTGATATTTTATTTACTTTTTTCAATTCAGTCTTACTTTTGAGATGATATATAATTTTTTCTTTAATGACAATTATTTATTTAATGTAAAATTCAATAATTTTCTTTCTTCGTATTTTTTTTTTTTTTTACAAAATAATAATATAATGGATTCCTGTTCAGGATGCTTGGTCACCCTTCTTCTGTGTGACATAAGTCAAATAAAATTGGCATAAACTTGTCATTTCTCTGCAGAGAAATCAACATGCACACTCAATAAAGGCATTTATTTTTATAATTCAGGTTTATTGATATGATTGTCACGTAAATAGAGACAGTGCCTTAACATTTTTATAAACCTTAAACTGGGATTACAATTTACATGTGCTCCATAATGGCAATACATTTACACCTACAAAGCATCTTTGCAGCTCAAATATCCTTTTAAAATGTGCAACACTTTCTGAATTTAAGTTGGTTTTCTTTCTGACACTTCTTATATTGACAATGCTATTTACAATAAAATGTCATCTCACAGAACATAACTTCTCAAACTTGTTTCTATTTAAAGGAGAAAACAAAACCTAAGGAAAAATAAAATGTAATCTCAAACATTTACACCCGGAATGTGAACATACAAACATTTCTATCATTAATACAGAGCATCGGTGTATCTTTACAAACCACATAATTGCAGCAAGTGCATAAATAACCTGAGATCTCAACCAAGTGCCACGAAGTTCCCTAACTAGAATAAGATGGGTAGATTTGGTTTTTGCTCACTAGGGCAAACTTCATTCAACAATAAAACAATAAAACAGTCGGACTTAAAGACATACTCATAATTAATGACATGATCAAAGGTCTGGCAAGTCAGCTATTATTACTAAAGGTAATTATTAAACAGCTGCCTCACGCCAACCCAGTCCAGTGACTACAATAAGGCACCATAACCTTAAGATCCTCTTTCAAAAGCCTTAAAGCCTAATCTTCTCTCCCTTTAAAAGGTATTAAATCCCTTTAATGCTTAAACTTCCACGCCATCAGCAGTGCACAGGCGCCCATTCCTGCAGCGGTCAGAATGTACTTTGTATTAGTTGCCATCTTCTTCTCTGAATCCAGCTCTGGTGAAGTATCAGCGGGTGCAGGCTCAGAGGGGTGGTGGTTCTCACTGAAGGGGGTGTTTACACTCAATACAGTCTCAACAGTGTTGGTGGATAGTGGTGGCGCAGAGGTGAGCTCCTTGGCTGCTTCACCGTTGACGATTTGAGCTCGTGGTATTGAATTTTGGCCGTCTAGGTCGAGGATAGACGGCTCCTCGGATACATGCACCTCGTGCATCAGCACCTCCTGCCTTTCCAAACTCTGACAAGGAGACTCGTAGTTGTTTTCCTCCGGTTCGTTATGGTTAAGAGCAAAGCCGTTCTCCTGGCATGGCAGTGCTGACGCTGTAGTCGCGGCGGTGGAGCTGACAGCAGAGCATGCAGGAAGGTGGGCAGAGGTCACGGCGTCCGTTGCAGCGTCGCTCATTTCCAGACGCTCACTATTACCCGAGTAGGGCTGCGCCGGTGTGCTGGGTGCAGGGATGGTAGGGCTGTCATGATTTTGTGGGAGGATGCTGATGAGCTGGCCAGGCTTGCTCAGACACATACTGCTGTCAGCCCAGAGAGAGGCGTCCATCCCAGCAGCACCCGGCAGCGGAGGGGAGGTTGTAGCTGCAGTTTCTGTCTGCGGGCTGCTTTCAACAACCTGCAGGTGAAAATGATAACATGATAGGTTTAGTTTTTAAAAAGGAAGCTGGTGTAATATTTCTAACATTCTGTCTATCTCTCATGTACGTGAATGTGGCTTGACAAGATATTAGAATCACAACAACTGACCGCCTCAAAGTGTAGTTGAATCTATCCCTCTCAGACGTACTGTTAAACAAAACCTGAACATTATAAGAGTATATTCTTCTCAAAGATGCTGTTGGGTAAAAACAACACGACATTTGATTTGGTGTCATCTAGTGGTGTAGTTGCAGATTGCAACCAACTGAGTACCCCTCCGCTCACTCCTCCCTTTCAAAGACTGCTGTAACGTGAGCCGCCGAGTGCAAGACCATGGTAACGCCGTTCGCCTCGCTCAGAGGCCATCCTTACTATAATAACACTACTTTAGGAGCAACGGAAGTCAGACGGCGGCTGGCGGTAACACAGTTTTGCACTCTGCAGCTCATGTTACCGCAGTTTCACAAGCGTGTCGGAGAACTACGGTGGCCTTCAGGTAACATAAAAGCGTGAAAGTCTCTCTCTAGAGCCAGTGTTTCGTTTGTCCGTTCTGGGCTACTGTCGAAACATGGCAGAGCAACATGGCTACAAGACTTGTGCTTTGAATATTGGGTCATTTGGGGAAATGTATGAAATCGATTTTAGGAGACACTTAGTTATAACTAAGTTGTAACAGGTAACAATTACTACAAAGTTAACCAGTGCGTCTTATTGGCAAAAACAAAAAATCTCTCACACTGTTGGTCACTTGTAGTCTATTAATGACGGTTCAGTCTTCACACCTTCAACAGGTAAAATTCATGAATGAAGAGATTTAATTAATTTTGCCTGATGAAGGTTTGAGGGCCGAAACAAATAAAGTGAGTACCAGAGACAAGATCTTTTGTTTTTTTATTACTGAGTCTTAAAATTAGCATATTTTGGTATTCACCTGTGTAGTAGGAGGTTCAGACATCTCTTCAGGCTGCAGGACAGCAGCAGGTTTTGGGTCCACAAGAGGGGTGGTGTCCTGGACTGGAGGCTTCTCTGGGGTCAACGTGAGGAAAGAGGATCCATCGGTCACATCTGAGTTTATCGGAGTTGGAGAGGGACTCTGCGGTGGCCTGACCTCTGTGGAGGTTGTTGCTGTTTGGAGACGATCTGGGCTGGAAGGAGTGTCCGTTTCACACGGCACAACAGGACGAGATGGTGGAGGAGGAGTGGCCACACCGTTGATCAATACCTCGCCGTTTCCTGCGCTCCCCTGATCAGGGATCACGCCATCATCACCAGGGACATCCTGGATGTCTGATTCAGAGTTTTCCACTGGCTCCTGGTGAGACTTAATCTCCCTCTGTGGAGGTGGGGTTGTAACCGCCTGAGTGACAGGGGAAGGAGGAGGTGTTGGTGTACGGGGTGCCACTTCATTCTGAGTCGACTGTGGAGGCTCGGGTGGAGAAACAGCCTCAGGAACTTGAGCTGCTGAGCTCTGGGGGGCTTGTGGCTGCACAGGGATTTCCAGAGAGGGTGAGACCTGGGCAGCTGCCTCTGGAGGAGCTGATGCATCAGCTGGCGGAGCAACAGCAGCCTGACTGTTTGCTCCATTCTCTGGGAAGGACAGATGACTGGCAGATGGTGCTGGATGGACGTGTGCCCTGACGACAGTCATTGGAGGGGAGCCGGGGTTGGAATCTAGGGCAAAGCAAACAATGTTGTCATTTAAATCCATTTTGAATCATATGACTAAAGCCCCTGAGGGACTAGCTGACACTGTAACTATACAGTACTTCAGTTATCATTTACTGGAGTCTCTAATGTCACATCAAACAGCACTGAAGTTCACAGGACCAGCAAACATACAGCAGATTATTCCCTGAAACATTTATTGGAAAAACAACGCAAAGCGCCACGAGATATAATATGATTTTATAAATCATACTAATAATAACACATTAGTGAATATAAAAAGAATGTTATGGATAGATTTGAATTTCAGAGAATGGTAAAATTAAAGGGCAGCCCAAGATGCAACATATTGAGAATTATGAACTAAATATAAAGACTAAAGTTTTCCAGAATATAGGTGATCCTTCTCACGCTTTGCATCTGCACTTTATATGTACAGCACACCATTCTCCCGCACATCTTTCTCACAACACAGAGTTATCTCTGGAGGTCACACGGCAAGGAGACGCAGTTTTGCTTCAACTGAGTAAATGAGCTGTAAGACACCGTACACTTGCTCGCCTGTGAACCGTCCATGCAGGCGCCAAAAATATAATAACATACTAACATTTATGCAAACAGTTTGCTTCCAAAATAAATTACTGCAATATACAACGCTGAGTCCAGCATACTGTGCTCCAAACTACACCAGAAAATAGTGCATGAGAGAATAATGAAAATATTGGATATTAGAACCACAGCACAAATGGTAGGCCACAAACACTTGGATTATTCTGCATTTATTTTTTTTGTGTCTGTAATAATGTGGTCCTCTTCACATACGACTAAAATTAAATTGTGGTTTCACTGTGTGGTAATCTAACAACATCAACTCTGTTTCATTTAAGGGTTAAATACTGAATATCTCACATACTACTTTGATCATAGGGAACCTGAAAAATATTCTGATAGAATTAGTTTGAGGTAGTAGTGCTAAATATTTTCTAGTCAAAAAGGGGAAAACTACATTAAATTCTACACTATAATACACAGTTAAAGACTTACTGTTGACGCCTCTCAGAGCGTTGTATTCTGCTCTAATCTCAGCTGCTAGAGTCGGCTGCTCACACGCCTCAAGTGCTTCGATGAACTGCTCCGGCCAGTTTTCTCTCCTCCTCAGACAGTCCAGAAGTAGCATAGCGCTGTCGCTGCCCCCATAAGTTTCTCTTTTTGCCTCGATGTTCTCCTAAACTTAGGTTTCATAAAAAAAAAAAAAAGCATAGGGAAAAAAACATACATGAGTTTATCAGTTTCTTGTTAGTGTAGTGATGATTTCCAGTGAAGTTTTTTGTTCAAAGGGTACCATTACAGTCAGTACGGTAGTATCGACAAATTTGGATACTAGAGCCAGTACATTATATTAATCCAATACGATTCAAACTATCTCCAACCATAGTCCTATGTCCTTGTACCTAATGAAACTTACCCTGTCGTGAGCAGTCAGGCAAGGCAGATGCATCATCATTTCTCTCACTTTCATCTTGCTCACAATGGTCGGCATATTCTGCCGCACGTATCCATTATACAGCCTTTCACTGGCAAATGACATCTGTGAAATGAGAAAGTGGACAAAAGCACAGGGATAGTGAAGACTTCAATTTTTAAAGAATAATTTCTTCTCCCGATACACACATCAGGTTTGTACGGTGTAATTTTGGGTACTTCCTCAGTTGCCAAAGCACTTTGGCCACATTCCCAATTTCTACTCTTATTACATATGAGATGGGAAAGTACCGAAGAAAACCCATTAAGGAAATCTGATCGTTATTGTCTGCAAAGATCACAGACACACTTCGGGGATTTTTACTCAATGAAACCGAAAGTGAAAGTGAAGATCAGACATCCTGTAGCTTCAGGGGGAAAAGGAAAATGTTAACATTTCCTTTTCATTTCAGTTTATGAGAAACATAAAAAAAACAAACAGTATGTGACTCAGTCTTCACACCTGCAACCCTTTTGTTCCCTTTTAAAAGTGGAGGACACCGCTCTTTCATTTCAAGGTTGCAGTTGTCTGGCGTACAAAGAAGGTGAACAGGCCCTGACTAGTAGTAACTGATTAATCAGCTCCAGTTTAATATCTGAACTTCAAATGTGCAGCCCGAACTTCTCGAATCCGTCACTCCAAACACACACACACACACACCTATCGTTTTTCAATGTCAAATATAAAGCTTTGACACACTTTTTTTTGTATTGAATACATCTTTAAACCTTCACTTTGTTTATACCTAAACAGTCAGGTGGAGTAATCTGTTGTCAGGTTTAGTCAGGGGGAATGTTTTCACAAGATTATCTTGTCATCACTGCCCACGTTAAATAGAGCAGTGCGTTAAAGTTTAGTGTAAACGCGGGGCAGCAGTCTGGAATAAATGTCAGAGGCAGAAAGCAAAGAGCAAAGTCTTCCTCACGGTATCATTAGCCCTCAGAGGCCATGGTTATACCAAGATATATGCAGATATACTGAGTTGTGTGCAGGCCTTAAGAGGAATGTGGGAAGTGTGTATTATTTTCAAGCATGCATGTTAAGTGTAAAGTGATGAGGGATTGCAGATTAACAAGACAAGGAAGGTGGTGTGAGAAGGGGGGGAAAAAGAGCACCTTGACACGAGGTGCAGAGCTGAGCCAAATGAATGACCTCTAAACAGGCAGTCCTTTTCTTGCCAGTCTCCTTGGCTTTCCAAGACTCTCTGGGTCAAATTACAAGCAGAATAGATCTCTGTTTCAAGTCTTATTTTAGTCTCAGAAAGCTTGCAAAGAAGGACAAGCTTGATCAGATCAACTTTATTATGCCACATAAGGAAAATTTGACAAGAAGTGAAAGCAGATATGCTTAGAGTTACATACTGGCATGAGGAAATAACCCATCAAGCTCCAGCTGACTATAACTGCCAGTAAAATGTTGAAATATATTGTGTTATACTTTTCAAGGCCTATATTTTGTGTTAAACATCTAGAGACACATTTCAAAAAGGGCTGCACACAAACAACAAGGACAAAAGAGGCCAATAACTGCCTGTAAAATATGGAAATATATTGTGTAATACTTGTCAAACATACTTAACAGGCTGTTAAACATCTGACTAAGAAGGTTGGGACACATTTACACACAAACAACAACAACAGAGGCTTAAAAACAGCCTGTAAAATATGGAAATATACTGTTAAATATACTTTTCAAGCCTATTTTTTGATAATCTACTGACTAAGCAAGTTTGGAAGAATAAAAACAGGCTGCACACAAACAAAAAAGACGATTTACTTGCTTGTAAATGACTGAAATATGTTGTAAATATATGAAAACATGAACTAGCATTTAAAAGTGAGTTTAAATTGATAAATACGTCACAACCTAGCTTGATGTCACCGCTGTTTCCTGAGTTGACACTTGACAAAACACTCAATAAAACACATATTCTATGTACTTAAACACTTAATTGTGTTAATATCACATAATATAGTGCTTACCTTTCGTGTTTTGTTGCGTCAGCAAGTCGTGACTGCCTCTCTGAAGCTTTTCCTGCCTCTCAATAAAAAAGCTGCGCTGTCTTCTTCACACACATCTGCGCAGAGATTCCCCTCCGCAAACTCCGCGTTCTCGATTCCTATTGGACGAGAGCGCCGTCAATCAAAGAACGAGCCAATAGGGTTAATGTACGGCTGTAAGGAAGGCGGGGCGTGCTTAATCTTGACCCTAACAGTGACCTTTGCTGTGCTGTGATGGGATGTCTGCAGAATTAGATTGGATATAGACTTGTTGGTTTACATCTGCCTCTAATCCCTGATCCTATTCCGTTCACGTGGACACAAACACAGATCATACACACAGAGGGGAGGGGACGAACTGTTATGCATGGAATAGAAAATATACATGAAAATAAAGCTGGTAGTCAACAAACAGGCAAGGTCCATATTATACAAAATTTAGATTTTCATGTTTGTTTTATTATAAAGCAGGCTTAAATCCTATATAAATACTGTGTAAGTATCGAAACGCTCAATCCACAGGGAAATACACACAACTCGTTTTCAGAAACTCTGCATTTTAAAAAACAACCGTTATACTAGCAATGGGCTGAGGCTATTTACTGACGTTTGCATGTGCAGTTAAATACATATTTGCATGTACAGTTATATAAATATGTGCATGTACAGTTATATACATATGAAAAGGCGTTCCCACACAAAAGATAGGCAGTGGAAATACATATCTTGCAAAGAATATCATATAATGGGTGGCATAAATTCATCTAAATAAATTGTAAATGTGTGCATAATGTGCTGGGATGATGCAAAAACTGACTAAATCATGTTGGTGTTGGTATTACAGTGTAATATCAGTGAGATGTAATGGCAGTAAATAGACAGGATCTGTTTTGCAACAAGATGGCGTTCATGGTACACACTGTACTTCTGCCTCTGAGGATGAAGCTGCAACATTGAGACATCAGCTCTGTTTGTCCTCTCTGTCACTAAGCATTCAAACAATAATATTTATATTACATATAATATAAATGTTATTGTTTAGTCAGAGAACAGTTTATAAAAGGAGGCACATTTTTCTTTGAGCTTTTCACATAAAAAACATAATGTATGCATGAAAACAAGCATTTTATAACCCCAAACAAATGTACATTACATATATATATATATATATATATATATCATTTTGAACATTTTAACTGTAATATTATTATTATTATTGCACAACATTATGATAGAAGCTGTCAAACAAAGAGATGAGGGTGTTATTTTGCATTATGAAAACAAGAATCAGAATATACAACCCATTTTAAACTTATTAATGCTATTTGGTAAATTGAATAAATTTATTAAATAATATGTCCAAGCTTTATAAATCTCTCCCATCTTTAGAATGATTCATTGTTCAATTTGTAAATTGCATTGAATGTGTTATTACGTACGTTACGTTAAAGAGATGAGGATGTTATTTTGCATTATGAAAACAAGAATCAGAAAATACAACCAACTTATTGATGCTATTTGGTAAATTAAATACCATTATGTTCAAGCTTTATAAATCTCCCCCATCTTTAGAATTATTTATTGTTCAATTTGTAAATTACACTGAATATGTTGAGGTTATTAATAAAAAGAAATGTTAAAAAATAAATAAAAAAATATTGGTGAGTGATTTTTTTTTTCATTTATTATCTCACATAATGCAGCATTTCCCTGGTTTGGGATGGACATTGGAGGCACTCTGGTGAAGCTGGTGTACTTTGAGCCCAAAGACATCACAGCAGAGGAGGAGCAGGAAGAGGTGGAGAACCTGAAGAGCATCCGGCGCTACCTCACCTCCAACACCGCCTATGGTAAAACGGGCATCAGGGACGTGCACCTGGAGCTGCAGGACCTGACGCTGTGCGGCAGGACGGGCAACCTGCACTTCATCCGCTTCCCCACGCATGACCTGCCGGCCTTCCTGCAGATGGGCCGCAACAAGCACTTCTCCAGCCTCCACACCACCCTCTGCGCCACAGGAGGGGGGGCATACAAGTTTGAGTCTGATTTCCGCACGGTGGGTCTGCAGTTGTTCTCTTCTGTTTGCTTTTACAGGCTGGACAGTGAAGATTGACCGAAAGGAAAGAGGAGACAGAAGAATAACATATTTATAGCATGTGATGTGAATTCATGTAGTCTTAACAGTGATGGAGAGCACCTGAAATCCACATTTAAAGATGTAACAATAGCCAGTGGATACAAGGGCGAGAAGGGCATGCATGTCCTCATGCAATTGGCAAGAAATCAAAGCAAATTAAAAAAAAATCATTCTGGACCATGATAAAATATCAGTTAATTAATCTGGACGAATTAAACAATGACTACAATGAGAAAAATCATGATTGTTGCATTAAAAGTCCCTTCTTATCAAACTGGAATGTACAATTGCACAATTACCTCCTATTATAGGCCACATCTGTTTGAGATCTTTTTCTTTCTTTCTGGTGAGACGTATTCAATAGAATTGTAGTGAAGGTTCCTGTTTTCTTACCCCCCCTTTGCTTTCCCCCCTCCCCCAGTTTCCCGCCTCTGTATTCTCATGACCACATCCATTTAGTGATGTTATCCATGTTCTCTTGTTTCCTCTCACCAAAAAAAAGATGGCGGACCTGCAGCTTCACAAGCTGGATGAGCTGGACTGTTTGATTCGGGGGGTGTTGTACATCGACTCGGTGGTGTCCCGCGGACCCTCAGAGTGCTACTACTTTGAGAACCCCACTGATCCAGATCGCTGCGTCCAGAAGCCCTACACACTGGAGAACCCCTATCCTCTGCTGCTGGTCAACATAGGCTCTGGGGTCAGCATCCTGGCCGTCTACTCTGAGAGCAACTACAAACGAGTTACAGGGACCAGGTAATTATCAGGGATGGAGATTTACTGTGAACTCGCCATGTTGGCTGGTGGATATTAGTCATATAATGGAATTGTTTACATTAGATGCTTATGTAGCCCCTCAATGGAAATCCACGAGGCCTGCTGCAGTTTGCTTTAAGTAGGCTGCCCCCATTTAAACTAAATATAATTAATGTAGAACACAAGGCCTTCTATACAGTGGGCTACCTCCGGGTCTGAAAAGTGAAGCCAATGCTGAAGTGCCTTAAACTGTCATTCTCTCTAACAGCCAGCAGGGGGCGACTCCTCTGGTTGCACAAAGAAGTCTGATTGTATAGAAGTCTATGAGAAAATGAGCCTACTTCTCTCTTGATTTATTACCTCAGTAAACATTGTAAACATGAGTTTATGTTCTCAATCGCTAGTTTAAAGTGTTCTTCAATACAGCATGATGTTCATTTAGTAAATTATGGTCCCATTTAGAGTCAAATAGACCATAAAGCAGGGGATGCTTTAGGACGTAGCTAACTTGTGATTGACAGGTCTGGGGGTTGTCCGCGTTTTTGTCTAAGTACTTTAACTCTTTCACGGTGTGTTTTCAGTTCATAAAAGACAACTGTAACACTTTGGAAGCCTAAAAATGTCTTATTCAGCATTTGGTGTACTTCGCTCCACCCTCATGTCTCTTCTGGTTGCAAAAAAAAACAAGATGGCAACGGCCAAAATGCCAAACTCGAGGCTTCAAAGCAGCACTCCACAAACCAATGGGTGACGTCACGGTGACTACGTCCACTTCTTATATACAGTATATGCCTCTATATTATGTATTATTTTGCTTAAAGGTGGGGCCCAGAGGGAGTACAGGGGCTGCAGGGGCGTACTTTAAGACACGCTCGATTATAAGTGATTTTCAAGTCAAATACCACATTTGATTTAATTTATGATCATGATGAAAGATAAAGTAGTAAAGCTGCCATTTGGAGGACAAAGCATATTCTACAGTTTTAGAATGAGTAAAAGAAAACAACAAAACTTTTGTTTTGCGTATCACTGGACCCAAAACAGAACAGAAACAGAGAACATGTAAGGTGACACTAGCGAACCACACGCAGGCTGATACCAGGTTACAGTGATGCAGGCGGGTGTATTCCAGTCAACTGGGTGGCCTGCTTGCCTTGGTGTGAAAAGTAGCAGCATTTTTTTTAACTCTCTGCTGCCGAACCACTTCCCTTACTCAACTGTTTGCTTGTGCAGAATAGTTCTTTGTTAGTTTGATTTGGGTTTGAAGTTTGAAATACGTCAGTTGAACTGACAGTTTTCCTCCTACTTCTCTCTCCACTGGTTTGTTTTCACATGTGGTTTCTCTGTCTGGTGGCTTAGAAAGGGACTCATGAACGCTTACTTCTCCCTCAACATAATGGCCCTTTGTGCTGAGAGAAAAACATGAAGTGTTTTTGAATTTGGAGGCTATAATGTACATAAACTTATTTTTTAGGTGGTCAATATTGCTTTTGGCAGACATTTCTCTTTGCCCTTAATTTTAGACTGATGTGTTTACATTTCTAGAATATTAATAGTTTATATATCATCTCTTCCTGTGTGTTTACAGCCTCGGTGGTGGGACCTTCCTGGGCCTGTGTTGCCTGCTGACGGGCTGCTCTACTTTCGAGGAAGCTCTAGAAATGGCTTCTGAAGGGGAGAGCACCCGAGTGGACAAGCTGGTTCGGGACATCTATGGAGGAGACTATGAGAGGTTTGGGCTGCCGGGCTTTGCTGTAGCTTCAAGGTGCGTTGGTGGATTCCAGCATGAACACAGTCCCAGCTTTAATGAAACAGGGAACCAGGACAGTTAAAGCTAAATTTACTCCGGTTCCTATCCCAGGGTGAAAAAAAGAAGCCTTAATTTTAATTCAATGTCTTATGAGCAAGATGTTTTCATCCACAGATAGGGCCTCACACTCAACTTGCTGTTTTTAAATCTAATCTTAAGACTCATCTGTTCCTCACAGCTTTCCCCTAGGCTTTTTAATAACTGCTATAATTTTATAGTCATTTTATTCACTCTTAAAGGTCACCTATTATGCAAAATGCACTTTTCCATGTCTTTTAAACATCAATATCTGTCCCCAGTGTGTCTACAAGTCACCATAGTATCATAAAAGACCATCCTCTCTCTTTTTCTCCTCCTCCGTTTGTCCGGAAATGGGTGTCGAAAAACGCTGCGCAGCTTTTCCTTTTCTTCTGACGTCATTTGAGAATTAGCCATATAAGGGTTTCCTGGTCGAACCAGAGCAGAACCTTCAGTAGCTGACCCCGCCCCACAGCGCGTCACTGTCTCTCCTCCTCAACCGAACTTGAGCAAAGTAGCTCCTACTGTTAGTCTGCAAGAACCAGCAGAACAGTCTTCATGTACTCCCATCATCTAAATATAACATGTTCTTTCACAAAGGCTTTATGTAATTACACTGTTTAAACAGGTTATATTTATATATTATATATATTTGATGTCATGCATGTAGAAGAGTACAGGTAGTAAATAGTGACTGTAAGCAACACAACACATTTCTGTTTCACAGTCAAACTTTATTTGAGTTGACAGATGACAATATTAATTATTCACAGAATTTGTAATCATCTCACCTGTTAGTTATGTTAACATGGTACAGGAGAAAGTCTTCAGCTCTGGTAAACTATGGTAAGCTAAGCTCCGGTGAGCTAAGCTCCGGTGGTCTGTAGTCATGGTAACACAGAGACAGCTCCTACAGTAAATAATATACCATTACTCTGATCTTCCATACATTTATCTTTTAGCAGAAATAATGAACTGACTACTGTTTCACATCTTCTATTTTCCACCCTGATGGTCGCTGTGTTTACACACCGTGTCATAGCGGTAGCATGTAGCTAACCCGTTAGCATGTAGCTACATGCTAACGGGTTAGCTCTGTATCTCCCATCTGCTCACAGCTGTCTGCTCTCAGCTATCTGCTCTCAGCTGTCTGCTCACAGCTGTCTGCTCTCAGCTGTCTGCTCTCAGCCATCTGCTCTCAGCTATCTGCTCTCAGCTGTCTGCTCACAGCTGTCTGCTCACAGCTATCTGCTCTCAGCTGTCTGCTCTCCTCTGGGATGATTCTGTCGGTCATTTCTCAGATGGATCTGTAAAGACAGACGTAAAACAGAGTGTATGTTTACGGTTTACAGAGTTGATGCATGAGGTAAACACTGAGTTAACTAACAGAGCTATAAATAGCATTATTTACCTGAGAGAAACCGTCAGGAGAACCTGGAATCTGGACCGCAGATGTTCATCATGTGTCGCCGATTTCTGATCAGATTCCTCCGGTCACGTGCGCTGGGTGAAGTTTCTGGTTTATAAACTTTAAAGTGGTTTATAAGCTCTATTCTAGCTGCCTCTCCCTCCACTGTCTCTCTCCACTCCTCTCTCTCCAGAGCTTCTCCGGGAGGGAGGGGGAGGGTGACGCTGTTGTTGAGGACGTTTGATTGACAGAAAACGCTGACCAATCAGAGCAGAGTGGGAGGAGACAGGCTGTGAATCAGGGGTTTTCAGACAGAGGCTGAATTAGGCTCTGAGGCAGGCAGACTCAGGCTGCAGTATGAGAAGAATAAAGGGTTTTTTGAACATTGCAGCATGTAAAAATGTTCTAGTGCAACATTAAAATACATCTATGAACCTGGAAATGAGCATAATATGAGACCTTTAATGTTCACCATACAAAACAAGAACAATTCAATCAGAATAAAACAACACAAATCAAAAACAACCTACATATCCTGTACCCTGGTCCTCCCTCAGATCGTCCATCTCATATCCATTCAGTAAATTCATTCAGCAAAGATGATTTTTCCATGAGGTAATGCATTTAACATGAATAATGCAATCAAATATGAAGTGTTTACAGACACGTTTGCAGAATAAATCATAAAAAAAGACCTTTACATCCAAGCAGTGCACTCAAACTTGTTCAATCCGTTTAAAAGACCTGCAATATAATGAGCCAACATCCTGCCTGATGTCATTATCCTTCCCTTAATCCTCCAGTAATTCAGATCACTGAGATCCTGTTCATGCTGTTAACTTGCTTCTTGCATTAAATGAGATTATTGTCACGCAAAAGACGGATCACCTGTTAATACAGATCAATGGAGGCATGTTCATTTCATTCAGGAGGTTTAAAGGGAATGTTTTTGTAAATGCAGACTGTGTATTACTGCACAAAGTAGACTCAGCGAGTGAGTGAGTGGCGCCACCTTCTGTTTAGAAATGAGTCATGTTGCTGCTCTGGTGCTATAAACTTGTGTTTTAGCCATAATTTAAAGTCATAACTCTTATGTTTTTATTAGTCAGCAGCTCTTGGGACTACAGCAGACCTGTTTGTTGCCTCACCTATTGTTTTACCATTTTACACTCTTTACTTTACACACTCAATTACACTCCTTTCTTTCCCTGCGTGGGATCAATAAAAGTATTCTTATCTTGTTTCCATTGGAAAGACTTCAACTATCAATCTTCAACGATATGACAGTAATAACTAATAAAACGCACATAGAGAACAAGAACATAAAGCAAACTCTTATAGAACAAAAGAAATTGAGACATTACCGAGACAATAAAAACAACAACATATTGCTGCAACACTTTGAGCTGCAATTCAGAAGTCTGGATCCAATTTATAAGACTATAAACTCAGTTTAATATAATGCAGTGCAACAATTTATCATACAAACATTATCATACAATTAATAAATAGTGTGTCTATGATTTTATTTAACCTATTTTAATGCTTTTAAATGCATGGTTTTCTTTTTGTACGTTGTTTTTAACGCTGTATTATGAAACGGCCTTGTTTTCTTCACCGAGTCGCTCCGACGCCTCGACGTCGAGTTGGAGCTCCGCCGGTCGGATGTTGCTTTTCCTGCGGCCGCGGCTGCCTCATTGTTGGGCATCATCTCCTCCTTGCTGTCGGAGCGCGGCTGCTTCGTGGGCGTTTCGTCTTCGTCGATACCGTCATCGTCGCGTTGGTGGCCATTGAACGCCATTGAAAATAAATGAGTTAATTCGCTACATATAGACGCTGCGGTTTATTATAAATAAATAATAAAACTATTGGACGTCGATGATTTATGATGTTGGACAATGAGGCGGCTAATTAGCTAAGCTAAGCTAAGTAGCTGTGTCGTTAACGGCTGCGCTACATGTCCTTTTTATGCTCGCGCTGTCAAGTAGTGATGGGAAGGTCGCGAACGAGTCGGTTCAAAGAGCCGGCTCTTTTTAAGTGAACGATAAGAGCCGGCTCCCGTCCGAGAGCCGTTTTTGTTCTGTTTTTCTTTACTTAAAGGGACTGTTTGTAACTTTTTACACGTATAAATCACCCGGGTTGGTATCCCAGTCGCGCTCGCATATGCGCGCTCGCGTGTGAACGGAGTCTCTGCTCCTCTGCCTGTCTGCCTTCACTCAGCTCGCTCCAGGTTCAGGTTCAGGTGACTTTATTTGTACCCGTAGGTAGATTTGTTTTAAAAAATAGAGGATGACATCCGTATTGACAATAAGGTAGAGCAAAGACAAGAGACAGACATACCAAAAACATGACAAAGAGTACTCAAAGGCTTACTGGGATCAGGACCCAGCAAAAAGAAGGCCACGAGAACAATATAAAAAAACAAAAACACCGAAATATCAGGACAAAAAAGACACAATAAATGAGAAAAGGGATAAAATTTCCATAAATATGTGCAAAAGCTGCTAGGACTTATTCGCGGTGCGATGCGGTGCGATGCGGTGCAGTGCGCTGCGGTGCGTTGAGGTGCGTTGCGGTGCGTTGTGGCGTTGTGTGGCACGGTGCGCAAATAGCAGACAAGATGAGTGACAGTTGGAAAATGAAGCAGCATGTAAAATTATGGTATTCTGGAAATTATAAGGTTTTGTATAATTATATTGAATAATTTAAGTGATATATGTGCACAATTACTAATCATAGGTCAAAACAGCGCTAAATTTGACTGAATTATAAAAGGCAGAAGTGGTAAAACGAAGAGCCGTTTGGGAGCCGGCTCTTCTTGGTGAGCTGAGCCAAATAATCTGGCTCACTAGAAAGAGCCGGAATTCCCATCACTACTGTCAAGACTGGAGTGGGCGGGGCCAGCAAGTGATTGACGGACGCCAGGACCAATCAGAAAGCGAATCCGCCAATCAGAGAACAGTTTATAAAAGGAGGCTGATGTCACATTTTTCTTTGAGCTTTTCACATAAAAACATAATGTATGCATGAAAACAAGCACCATTTTATAATCCCAAACAAATATAAAATATATATATGATTTTGAACATTTCAACTGTTATATTATTATTATTATTGCACAACAGTATGATAGAAGCTGTTGGATTATTTTGCTCATCAAACAAAAGATGAGGATGTTATTTTGCATTATGAAAAAAAAATCAGAAAATACAACAAACTTATTGATGCCATTTGGTATATTAAATACCATATGTCCAAGCTTTATAAATCTCCCCCATCTTTAGAATTATTTATTGTTCAATTTGTAAATGACACTGAATATGTTGAGGTTATTAATAAAAATAAATGCAGTAGTAATGCAGAGTAACTAATTTATTATTTATTTCTTTATTGATATTTTATTTACTTTTTTCAATTCAGTCTTACTTTTGAGATGATATATAATTTTTTCTTTAATGACAATTATTTATTTAATGTAAAATTCAATAATTTTCTTTCTTCATATTTTTTTTTTTTTTTACAAAATAATAATATAATGGATTCCTGTTCAGGATGCTTGGTCACCCTTCTTCTGTGTGACATAAGTCAAATAAAATTGGCATAAACTTGTCATTTCTCTGCAGAGAAATCAACATGCACACTCAATAAAGGCATTTATTTTTATAATTCAGGTTTATTGATATGATTGTCACGTAAATAGAGACAGTGCCTTAACATTTTTATAAACCTTAAACTGGGATTACAATTTACATGTGCTCCATAATGGCAATACATTTACATCTACAAAGCATCTTTGCAGCTCAAATATCCTTTTAAAATGTGCAACACTTTCTGAATTTAAGTTGGTTTTCTTTCTGACACTTCTTATATTGACAATGCTATTTACAATAAAATGTCATCTCACAGAACATAACTTCTCAAACTTGTTTCTATTTAAAGGAGAAAACAAAACCTAAGGAAAAATAAAATGTAATCTCAAACATTTACACCCGGATGATGGCTAAGTGCAGCAAAATTTGCTCATTTCCAATTTTTAATTGTGCATTTTTAAAATGATCCCATTGCATAAAAAACTATTTACACTACAATTTTTATTTTTTCAAAGATCAAAACAAAAGACATAAGCAACAACCACAGAAATGACCATATAAATACCCAGTTAAATATGCAGCGAATGACATGACGGCTCACGGTTAGGAAACAGGAAGTGCCATGGGTTTGAAAAGGTTTTGGAGCAATTGTCTGGACTATGTAAAGTATTTAATTTAATTACGCAGCTGACTGATTCTTTTAGACATTATGAGTGCTTTGGAATGTTTTTGACGCATCAGTTTTTCTTAAAATACATAATTAGATATCTCTATATTGTGTATATATATGTACAAATAAATACTGACATTGCACTAGCCATCATTTACGGAGTGTGATGCTGGTACTCTTTCTTCCACGGTCCACATCCAATATAATTCAGGTCCTTTGTACGCTAATAATCACTGGATGACCGCCACCCTTCTTATCTTGAAAGTGCTTATCAGACAAGTGAACATACAAACATTTCTATCATTAATACAGAGCATCGGTGTATCTTTACAAACCACATAATTGCAGCAAGTGCATAAATAACCTGAGATCTCAACCAAGTGCCACGAAGTTCCCTAACTAGAATAAGATGGGTAGATTTGGTTTTTGCTCACTAGGGCAAACTTCATTCAACAATAAAACAATAAAACAGTCGGACTTAAAGACATACTCATAATTAATGACATGATCAAAGGTCTGGCAAGTCAGCTATTATTACTAAAGGTCATTATTAAACAGCTGCCTCACGCCAACCCAGTCCAGTGACTACAATAAGGCACCATAACCTTAAGATCCTCTTTCAAAAGCCTTAAAGCCTAATCTTCTCTCCCTTTAAAAGGTATTAAATCCCCTTAATGCTTAAACTTCCACGCCATCAGCAGTGCACAGGCGCCCATTCCTGCAGCGGTCAGAATGTACTTTGTATTAGTTGCCATCTTCTTCTCTGAATCCAGCTCTGGTGAAGTATCAGCGGGTGCAGGCTCAGAGGGGTGGTGGTTCTCACTGAAGGGGGTGTTTACACTCAATACAGTCTCAACAGTGTTGGTGGATAGTGGTGGCGCAGAGGTGAGCTCCTTGGCTGCTTCACCGTTGACGATTTGAGCTCGTGGTATTGAATTTTGGCCGTCTAGGTCGAGGATAGACGGCTCCTCGGATACATGCACCTCGTGCATCAGCACCTCCTGCCTTTCCAAACTCTGACAAGGAGACTCGTAGTTGTTTTCCTCCGGTTCGTTATGGTTAAGAGCAAAGCCGTTCTCCTGGCATGGCAGTGCTGACGCTGTAGTCGCGGCGGTGGAGCTGACAGCAGAGCATGCAGGAAGGTGGGCAGAGGTCACGGCGTCCGTTGCAGCGTCGCTCATTTCCAGACGCTCACTATTACCCGAGTAGGGCTGCGCCGGTGTGCTGGGTGCAGGGATGGTAGGGCTGTCATGATTTTGTGGGAGGATGCTGATGAGCTGGCCAGGCTTGCTCAGACACATACTGCTGTCAGCCCAGAGAGAGGCGTCCATCCCAGCAGCACCCGGCAGCGGAGGGGAGGTTGTAGCTGCAGTTTCTGTCTGCGGGCTGCTTTCAACAACCTGCAGGTGAAAATTATAACATAATAGGTTTAGTTTTTAAAAAGGAAGCTGGTGTAATATTTCTAACATTCTGTCTATCTCTCATGTACGTGAATGTGGCTTGACAAGATATTAGAATCACAACAACTGACCACCTCAAAGTGTAGTTGAATCTATCCCTCTCAGACGTACTGTTAAACAAAACCTGAACATTATAAGAGTATATTCTTCTCAAAGATGCTGTTGGGTAAAAACAACACGACATTTGATTTGGTGTCATCTAGTGGTGTAGTTGCAGATTGCAACCAACTGAGTACCCCTCCGCTCACTCCTCCCTTTCAAAGACTGCTGTAACGTGAGCCGCCGAGTGCAAGACCATGGTAACGCCGTTCGCCTCGCTCAGAGGCCATCCTTACTATAATAACACTACTTTAGGAGCAACGGAAGTCAGACGGCGGCTGGCGGTACCACGGTTTTGCACTCTGCGACTCACCATTATCGCAGTTTCACAAGCGTGTTGGAGAACTACGGTGGCCTTCAGGTAACATAAAAGCGTGAAAGTCTCTCTCTAGAGCCAGTGTTTCGTTTGTCCGTTCTGGGCTACTGTCGAAACATGGCAGAGCAACATGGCTACAAGACTTGTGCTTTGAATATTGGGTTATTTGGGGAAACATATGAAATCGATTTTAGGAGACACTTAGTTATAACTAAGTCGTAACAGGTAACAATCACTACAAAGTTAACCAGTGCGTCTTATTGGCAAAAACAAAAAATCTCTCACACTGTTGGTCACTTGTAGTCTATTAATGACGGTTCAGTCCTCACACCTTCACCAGGTAAAATTCATGAATGAAGAGATTTAATTAATTTTGCCTGATGAAGGTTTGAGGGCCGAAACAAATAAAGTGAGTACCAGAGACAAGATCTTTTGTTTTTTTATTACTGAGTCTTAAAATTAGCATATTTTGGTATTCACCTGTGTAGTAGGAGGTTCAGACATCTCTTCAGGCTGCAGGACAGCAGCAGGTTTTGGGTCCACAGGAGGGGTGGTGTCCTGGACTGGAGGCTTCTCTGGGGTCAACGTGAGGAAAGAGGCTCCATCGGTCACATCTGAGTTTATCTGAGTTGGAGAGGGACTCTGCGGTGGCCTGACCTCTGTGGAGGTTGTTGCTGTTTGGAGACGATCTGGGCTGGAAGGAGTGTCCGTTTCACACGGCACAACAGGACGAGATGGTGGAGGAGGAGTGGCCACACCGTTGATCAATACCTCGCCGCTTCCTGCGCTCCCCTGATCAGGGATCACGCCATCATCACCAGGGACATCCTGGATGTCTGATTCAGAGTTTTCCACTGGCTCCTGGTGAGACTTAATCTCCCTCTGAGGAGGTGGGGTTGTAACCGCCTGAGTGACAGGGGAAGGAGGAGGTGTTGGTGTACGGGGTGCCACTTCATTCTGAGTCGACTGTGGAGGCTCGGGTGGAGAAACAGCCTCAGGAACTTGAGCTGCTGAGCTCTGGGGGGCTTGTGGCTGCACAGGGATTTCCAGAGAGGGTGAGACCTGGGCAGCTGCCTCTGGAGGAGCTGATGCATCAGCTGGCGGAGCAACAGCAGCCTGACTGTTTGCTCCATTCTCTGGGAAGGACAGATGACTGGCAGATGGTGCTGGATGGACGTGTGCCCTGACGACAGTCATTGGAGGGGAGCCGGGGTTGGAATCTAGGGCAAAGCAAACAATGTTGTCATTTAAATCCATTTTGAATCATATGACTAAAGCCCCTGAGGGACTAGCTGACACTGTAACTATACAGTACTTCAGTTATCATTTACTGGATTCTCTAATGTCACATCAAACAGCACTGAAGTTCACAGGACCAGCAAACATACAGCAGATTATTCCCTGAAACATTTATTGGAAAAACAACGCAAAGCGCCACGAGATATAATATGATTTTATAAATCATACTAATAATAACACATTAGTGAATATAAAATGAATGTTATGGATAGATTTGAATTTCAGAGAATGGTAAAATTAAAGGGCAGCCCAAGATGCAACATATTGAGAAATATGAACTAAATATAAAGACTAAAGTTTTCCAGAATATAGGTGATCCTTCTCACGCTTTGCATCTGCACTTTATATGTACAGCACACCATTCTCCCGCACATCTTTCTCACAACACAGAGTTATCTCTGGAGGTCACACGGCAAGGAGACACTGTTTTGCTTCAACTGCATAAATGAGCTGTAAGACACCGTACACTTGCTCGCCTGTGAACCGTCCATGCAGGCGCCAAAAATATAATAACATACTAACATTTATGCAAACAGTTTGCTTCCAAAATAAATTACTGCAATATACAACGCTGAGTCCAGCATACTGTGCTCCAAACTACACCAGAAAGTAGTGCATGAGAGAATAATGAAAATATTGGATATTAGAACCACAGCACAAATGGTAGGCCACAAACACTTGGATTATTCTGCATTTATTTTTTTTGTGTCTGTAATAATGTGGTCCTCTTCACATACGACTAAAATTAAATTGTGGTTTCACTGTGTGGTAATCTAACAACATCAACTCTGTTTCATTTAAGGGTTAAATACTGAATATCTCACATACTACTTTGATCATAGGGAACCTGAAAAATATTCTGATAGAATTAGTTTGAGGTAGTAGTGCTAAATATTTTCTAGTCAAAAAGGGGAAAACTACATTAAATTCTACACTATAATACCCGGTTAAAGACTTACTGTTGACGCCATTCAGAGCGTTGTATTCTGCTCTAATCTCAGCTGCTAGAGTCGGCTGCTCACACGCCTCAAGTGCTTCGATGAACTGCTCCGGCCAGTTTTCTCTCCTCCTCAGACAGTCCAGAAGTAGCATAGCGCTGTCGAGGCCCCCATAAGTTTCTCTCTTTGCCTCGATGTTCTCCTAAAATTAGGTTTCATAAAAAAAGTTTATCAGTTTCTTGTTAGTGTAGTGATGATTTTCAGTGAAGTGTTTTGTTCAAAGGGTACCATTACAGTCAGTACGGTAGTATCGACAAATTTGGATACTAGAGCCAGTACATTATATTAATCCAATACGATTCAAACTATCTCCAACCATAGTCCTATGTCCTTGTACCTAATGAAACTTACCCTGTCATGAGCAGTCAGGCAAGGCAGATGCATCATCATCTCTCTCACTTTCACCTTGCTCACAATTTTCGGCATATTCCGCCGCAAGTATCCATTATACAGGCTGTCACTGGCAAATGACATCTGTGAAATGAGAAAGTGGACAAAAGCACAGGGATAGTGAAGACTTCAATTTTTAAAAAATAATTTCTTCTCCCGATACACACATCAGGTTTGTACGGTGTAATTTTGAGTACTTCCTCAGTTGCCAAGGCACTTTGGCCACATTCCCAATTTCTACTCTTATTACCTATGAGATGGGAAAGTACCGAAGAAAACCCATTAAGGAAATCTGATCGTTATTGTCTGCAAAGATCACAGACACACTTCGGGGATTTTTACTCAATGAAACCGAAAGTGAAAGTGAAGATCAGACATCCTGTAGCTTCAGGGGGAAAAGGAAAATGTTAACATTTCCTTTTCATTTCAGTTTATGAGAAACATAAAAAAACAAACAGTATGTGACTCAGTCGTCACACCTGCAACCCTTTTGTTCCCTTTTAAAAGTGGAGGACACCGCTCTTTCATTTCAAGGTTGCAGTTGTCTGGCGTACAAAGAAGGTGAACAGGCCCTGACTAGTAGTAACTGATTAATCAGCTCCAGTTTAATATCTGAACTTCAAATGTGCAGCCCGAACGTCTCGAACCTGTCACTCCAAACACACCCACACACTCCTATCGTTTTTCAATGTCAAATATAAAGCTTTGACACACTTTTTTTGTATTGAATACATCTTTAAACCTTCACTTTGTTTATACCTAAACAGTCAGGTGGAGTAATCTGTTGTCAGGTTTAGTCAGGGGGAATGTTTTCACAAGATTATCTTGTCATCACTGCCCACGTTAAATAGAGCAGTGCGTTAAAGTTTAGTGTAAACGCGGGGCAGCAGTCTGGAATAAATGTCAGAGGCAGAAAGCAAAGAGCAAAGTCTTCCTCACGGTATCATTAGCCCTCAGAGGCCATGGTTATACCAAGATATATGCAGATATACTGAGTTGTGTGCAGGCCTTAAGAGGAATGTGGGAAGTGTGTATTATTTTCAAGCATGCATGTTAAGTGTAAAGTGATGAGGGATTGCAGATTAACAAGACAAGGAAGGTGGTGTGAGAGAGAAAAAAAAGCACCTTGACACGAGGTGCAGAGCTGAGCCAAATGAATGACCTCTAAACAGGCAGTCCTTTTCTTGCCAGTCTCCTTGGCTTTCCAAGACTCTCTGGGTCAAATTACAAGCAGAATAGATCTCTGTTTCAAGTCTTATTTTAGTCTCAGAAAGCTTGCAGTGAAGGACAAGCTTGATCAGATCAACTTTATTATGCCACATAAGGAAAATTCAACAAGAAGTGAAAGCAGATATGCTTAGAGTTACATACTGGCATGAGGAAATAACCCATCAAGCTCCAGCTGACTATAACTGCCAGTAAAATGTTGAAATATATTGTTAAATATACTTTTCTGTGTTAAACATCTAGAGACACATTTCAAAAAGGGCTGCACACAAACAACAAGGACAAAAGAGGCTAATAACTGCCTGTAAAATATGGAAATATATTGTGTAATACTTGTCAAACATACTTAACAGGCTGTTAAACATCTGACTAAGAAGGTTGGGACACATTTACACACAAACAACAACAACAGAGGCTTAAAAACAGCCTGTAAAATATGGAAATATACTGTTAAATATACTTTTCAAGCCTATTTTTTTGATAATCTACTGACTAAGCAAGTTTGGAAGAATAAAAACAGGCTGCACACAAACAAAAAAGACGATTTACTTGCTTGTAAATGACTGAAATATGTTGTAAATATATGAAAACATGAACTAGCATTTAAAAGTGAGTTTAAATTGATAAATACGTCACAACCTAGCTTGATGTCACCGCTGTTTCCTTGACACTTGACAAAACACTCAATAAAACACATATTCTATGTACTTAAACACTTAATTGTGTTAATATCACATAATATAGTGCTTACCTTTCGTGTTTTGTTGCGTCAGCAAGTCGTGACTGCCTCTCTGAAGCTTTTCCTGCCTCTCAATAAAAAAGCTGCGCTGTCTTCTTCACACACATCTGCGCAGAGGTTCCCCTCCGCAAACTCCGCGTTCTCGATTCCTATTGGACGAGAGCGCCGTCAATCAAAGAGCGAGCCAATAGGGTTAATGTACGGCTGTAAGGAAGGCGGGGCGTGCTTAATCTTGACCCTAACAGTGACCTTTGCTGTGCTGTGATGGGATGGCTGCAGAATTAGATTGGATATAGATTTGTTGGTTTACATCTGCCTCTAATCCCTGATCCTAATCCGTTCACATGGACACAAACACAGATCATACACACAGAGGGGAGGGGACGAACTGTTATGCATGGAATAGAAAATATACATGAAAATAAAGCCTGTATTCAACAAACAGGCAACCCCAGGAGCATTAAAGCAGGCAGCGGTGGTGATGTAAATTATGTCCTAGTGCAAATTTGAAGTACATGAATATGTTAATTTCATGCCATTTTTTATTTCCCTACTCTACTTCAATTCAGAGAGAAATATTGTACTTTTTATTCCACTATTTGACAGCTACAGTCAGTGGCGGATTAAGGTGGTCAGGGGCCCCTAGGCTACTCTTTGTATGGGCCCCCCACCCTTACTCATCATGCTTTAACAATTCATTCATTCATTCACTCACTCATGTGCAATATCAATGTATACCACTGTGAAATATCAATATTTCATATTCATATGTGCAATAATATGAACCCAAACACTCACTCAGTCTAGTTATTGTTTACTTACGTATTTATTAGATCTTGTTTTGTTTTTTTACTGATGCCTCTTGTTCTTTCCACTGTCCCCCTTTGCTGCTGTAATCCTGCAAATTTCCCTGTTGTGGGACTAATACATGATCTTATCTTATCTTAAAGTAGCATGAATTTGAAATACTCAAGTAAAATACAAGTACCTGAAATTTGTACTGTAGATACTGTAACTTTGAGTACTGTACTTTAGTACAGTACTCAAAGTTATATTCCACCACTGCTGATATTATCCCATTTGTGCTGCTAATATCATGATGTTTATACATATTTTAGTATGAAGCACAGATTTTAAAATGTACTAATCCACATTTAATCAGTAATAGTGCCTGTGACGGAGTAGCCGTCACTGACTGTGGGCAGCGCACACACATCACCTCAGGCCACACACGCCAAACATTTCTCCGCTCCCTTCCTGATTCACTCCGTAGTTAAACACATCGCGACATATCTCTCTCCCCTAAACTGTTTCCTATACGCATATATTTACACAAACATTATTCGCACTCACCAGTTGCTGAAACGCTGCCTGTCCCACCTTTGTCAGAAGTGGGATTGACGAGCAAACAGGGCCGTAACAAGCCCCCCCGTTATAAAGGGTGCCCTCGCGCGTTTTGAGAGCATGTGATCAGTTTAAATATGTTTATTATTTGAAATTGTGATTATGTTGCAAATTAACTTGTTTTGGTTGGGGGGGGGAATGTTTAGACAGAGATATATCATTTATATGTGGGATATGCCTGGGTTGAAGGGACTATGGATATCTTCTATGATGAAAGATGATGTTAATTGTTATTTTTCTGTGTAAAGAATACGCCCAGGGGAGGGGCTATTGGTATAAAAGGGGGTCATCTTGGCCACCTGAGGGAGTCTGGTCTGGAAGTGTTGACAGAGAAGGTCACACTCAGGCACTCAGGAAGGTAAAATATAGATTGTATTGTTGGATTGTTTTTGCCTGTTCTGAAAGAACTCATGGAGTTATTAAGGAACTCGATTTTCCGTACTATTTGCTGTTTTGTACAGAGCTTATTTTCTCTTTTTCACTTTTTGTAAATAGCCACAATGATTGCACTTTGGGAGGCCGGCATAATAAAAAGGGGATGAATACAACGTTTTCCGACTACGCCAGTGTTTTTATGTTGCACGGAGTTTTGACATAGAACCCCGCGACAGTGCCTTTTTAACCTGTAGAAACTGTCAGCAGCACAACAACATAAACACATGTAAATTATTTTACAGTAGAAGACTCAGCAAAAATGGAGGAACTGTCGTTTATCATTTAGGTTTCTATTCCCATTTATCTGCGCATATTACCAAGCAGTTAGTCATATTAAACAAACAAATTCCCGCTCAGTGAACCTGGGGGTCTTTGGCCCCCCTCAGGATCCAGGGCCCCACAGCAGAGGCCTGATATCCAGTTGTGACTGTATGATATATTAATAATAATTAGTTTTATCTAAAATACAGAGAAACCTCAAGGTGCTTCACAAAAAGGGTAAAGCAATCATAATACAGCGTTAAAACAATTTATAAAAAGAAAACCATGCATTTAAAAGCATTAAAATCGGATAAATAGAATCCTAAACACACTATTTTTTAATTGTATGATAATGTTTGTGGCCCAAGTTGTTGCACTGCATTATATTAAACTGAGTTTATAGTCTTATAAATTGGATCCAGACTTCTGAATTGCAGCTCAAAGTGTTGCAGCAATATGTTGTTGTTTTTATTGTCTCGGTAATGTCTCAATTTCTTTTGTTTTATAAGAGTTTGCTTTATGTTCTTGTTCTCTATGTGCGTTTTATTAGTTATTACTGTCATATCGTTGAAGATTGATAGTTGAAGTCTTTCCAATGGAAACAAGATAAGAATACTTTTATTGATCCCACGCAGGGAAAGAAAGGAGTGTAATTGAGTGTGTAAAGTAAAGAGTGTAAAATGGTAAAACAATAGGTGAGGCAACAAACAGGTCTGCTGTAGTCCCAAGATCTGCTGACTAATAAAAACATAAGAGTTATGACTTTAAATTATGGCTAAGACACAAGTTTATAGCACCAGAGCAGCAACATGACTCATTTCTAAACAGAAGGTGGCGCCACTCACTCACTCGCTGAGTCTACTTTGTGCAGTAATACACAGTCTGCATTTACAAAAACATTCCCTTTAAACCTCCTGAATGAAATGAACATGCCTCCATTGATCTGTATTAACAGGTGATCCGTCTTTTGCGTGACAATAATCTCATTTAATGCAAGAAGCAAGTTAACAGCATGAACAGGATCTCAGTGATCTGAATTACTGGAGGATTAAGGGAAGGATAATGACATCAGGCAGGATGTTGGCTCATTATATTGCAGGTCTTTTAAACAGGGATTGAACAAGTTTGAGTGCACTGCTTGGATGTAAAGGTCTTTTTTTATGATTTATTCTGCAAACGTGTCTGTAAACACTTCATATTTGATTGCATTATTCATGTTAAATGCATTACCTCAAGGAAAAATCATCTTTGCTGAATGAACTTACTGAATGGATATGAGATGGACGATCTGAGGGAGGACCAGGGTACAGGATATGTAGGTTGTTTTTGATTTGTGTTGTTTTATTCTGATTGAATTGTTCTTGTTTTGTTTTGTTTTTGTATGGTGAACATTGAGGTGGAACATTAAAATAGGCTATTTATGCTAAACATTAAGTTTATTGATAAATAAATAAATGAATAAATAAATAAATAAATAAATAAATAAATAAAAAGGGGAAGGACTTCTTAAGTATAAACATCCTTTTTCGGACACGCAATATTTAAGTATGTTGCTATTGAGAGTTTGTTGTATAAGCTATGTTTGCTGGATATTGTTGTTTTGTTTTAATATTCCTATATTCTTTATTTTAATTTTTTTTACAAGTTCGAAATACAAATCTAAATCTAAAGATCTATCATCAGTGTTGCCTACAAATTTGGTTTGTTAGCAGTTGAGATGAACCGCTGCTGTTTACAGTTTTGCGGGAAAAGTGACCAAATGGAAGGAGATTAAACACCTTAAACAATACGTTTGATGTCTGTTTTTGTGAGAGAGGTCATGTAAGTCTACCTCAGTTCATGCTCAAAAGGTCAAACAAAAAGACACAATCAAACTGCACCATGGGAAGTGTACGGTTTTGGAGCTTAACTCATATTAGGGGCTAAAAATCATAATATCTTGGCCTCTGATGTTTCCATTTTGACCATTTAACCCGTCCTTCAACTTTATGGAGGTACATTACTAAATTGTTGGAGTACTCCTTTAAGTTTTCAACCTCAAAACAAAACAAAATTTCCATTAAAAATTGGATTACTGTGGCTGTTTTGCAGCACACATCCCAGAGATCACCTGTCAACCAAACCATGTGGGTGGTTCTGTGACATCTCCTTCCTGGACTTCTTCTTCTTGTTTCTGCAGATAGGTGGTGCTCTTTTCTTTACTTCTTTTCCTACATTGCTGCTCAACTTCTTCTTCTTGTTTATTTTTGAACATGTCACTGCCAGAGGAGTGACATGTGGAGAAACAGTGGGTGTTTAGAAAAGCAAATGTTGTGTTCAATCGGCTGTATAGAGTAGGAAAACAAAGATCTGTTTGTATGAAAATGTGGTTGTTATTATTATGATGATTGCTGCTTTTATTATATTTGATGAAAGCACTGCTAACATGCAGTCTAGACATCAGAGTGCATGGTTAATTATCAGGGTTTTAGTATTTCATTTTGTCTGATTTGTGATTAAAAACATCTAAACATGCAGCTGAATCACCTGCTAGACTCTGTCTGATACAGTAATCCAGAGAAAATTAAAATCAGTTCAGAACAGACAACAAACCAGACACTAAACAACATCTTTATACGGTGAAATCCCACCCCTGCAGCTCAGAACAAATGCTAAAACTATTAGTGTGTCCTGTTTTGACTCCAGTCTGCTGCTTCAAACCTTTCATATCTTGCAGGGCAATCCTTCCTTTGCAAGAGAAGGAGGATACAAATAAAGCCACAGCGAGGAGCCCGAGGCAACATCAGCAATCCATCACGGTTGAGTGGGGAGAAAAAACACCATGTACATCTCAATAAAAGAGCAGGACTGTACTCTTTTCAGACGCCTTTAGCTTTAAAACTACAGCACACAGATAAGAAAATAACATGCAAGACTCTCATGTAGCACCACACAAATAGTTCAACTCAGGCTGTAGTAGTGGTTCAATGTATTTTAAGTATTACAACTAGAAATATGTCCCCTGTGACTGTTCTACTATTATATATTATATCACTATTACTATTATTCATCCATTCATGTAAAAGCAGGATTTTACTGTTGTAGTTGGTTGAGGTGGAGCTCATTTTGAATATGTATATATTTTATATATATATGAAAGGGGAAGAGAGAGGGAATTACATGCAGCAGGTCAGATTCGAACCTGTTGCTCTATCCGATTAGTCGATTGTCAAAATAGTTGGCGATTAATTTAATAGCTGACAATTATGAATCGATTAATTGTTGCAGCTCTATATACATTACAATTATTAACATTATTAAAAGGAAAAGCAACAAATCTTCACATTTAAGAAGCTGGAACCATGAAATGTTTAATATCTTTGACTTGAAATTATTATCAAAATAGAAAAGATATAACATAGAAATTATATAACTTTGTTTTTTTTGTGCTTCCGTTGAGTTTGTCTGTGGAGTCTGAGTTGTGGTGAGGGCCGGTCGTTTGTTGGCGTTAGCGGACTCCATTTATAACCGAACGTTAGCTCTCGTTGCACACTGTTATGGTTCATGTCCACAGGGATCGCCTCGCTTCCCAGCGTTGGACGCTTGATGGGCTGCCACTAGACACAAGGCACCTGATTGGATGAACGCTTTCACTTGTGGGCTCCCAGTTTTCAAACCGGAACCAACATGGCGGCTCGTTTGGAAACTTTCTTCTCTTATATCACGAAAATAGTTCATCGAAATGTGTCTCTGAAAACTCTTTATGCAAGAAATAATCCATGCAGTTTAGTTTAAAAGTTTCTCGCCCCTGATTTGCATAAAGTAGCTTAGACCTCAACTTTATGCAAATGAGGAGTGGTCAACGTGACGTCTCTCAGATCGCGCCGCCACGCTACCAGAATGCATTGCACGGCTTATAAAGACAATGAGTTTGAAGCATGGAAAGGATGGAGGCTGTGGACATGTTCCATTAGCCCTGTAGCGGAGCTGAAAATAAAGGCACTCGCAAGCGTGCATGACGTCACATCTGTTGGCTTTTCCCGCAAAAAACGTCCCTCATTAATACTATTAAAAACATGTAAAAACTTACATACAGTCCCTTTAATTTGTGAAGCAACTAAAGTTGTCAGAACTGTTTAGTGAAGTAAAAAGTAAAATATTTCCCTCTGAAATTTAGAGAAGTATAAAGTGGCATGAAAAGAAAAGACTCCAGTCAGACATTAAATCACACCTTGTTTTATTCCTACTGAACTGAACCTGATTGCTTTTTCATTTTGTGCGAGTTCAGTTGGTGGTTAAAGTTCATCAGTTCAGTCTTCAGCAGAGACGGCTGACCCTTAACTTACACATTAAGAAGCTCTCTAGCTGTATAAATGATGAATGAGACGGCTTTCTTTCACATATTTAACTACGTGCACACACTTAAGGAGCTCTCTTCCTCCTCTGTAAAGCATACATGTAGAGTAGAAACAGGACCATATAGACTTTATCCCCCAAAGGCAGTTTCATTTCTTTTATGCAGCATTAATTGAACCAAGCATTGTGGTTGCATTACATAACAGGCTTCATTACTGCCTCTTAGACACCGTGATAATGGATATTACCACTTACTGTACCTCTGAGGACATTAAACATCTCGTAAAAATGGCTGCAAACAGTCGGACCGACCCTTCATGTAATGTGGGGGATGTATGTAGTAGTAGCTGTACCTTTCAGTGACATGGATGAGGAATGGGTTATGAAAAAGTGACTCAACGTTGATCCCAATTCTCTGCAGGGTGCATAAAGGTTGCGTCTACCTGAAGTGTTAAGTCCCCATGATTTGGTTCCTGGATGGATCACACATGCACCAACACCAACGGGGTTAAAGGTCACATCTCTGTTGGGGTTTTTAACCCAATAAAGGGCAGCAGCGCACAAACAGCAGTGGAGAAACGTAAAGGCACGTACGTCTTTGGACATTAAATCTTAATCAAATCAATAATACTAAAATAGCACATAAAGAGGAGGTTATAGGTGGTGGAGGAGGCGTAGGCGTAGGCATGATGAGCGTATCAGCAGAGTAGCAGTGACAGGTGAAAATGGCCGTGCTGTACGCTTTATTCAGGGTCCACTGGGGACCCTTCCACATAATACTCCACTGCACATACAATGCATGTTACTGACTGTATTGTAAACCTTCATTTGAGCTTCTTTCAACATATTCTTCTTTATTTTTTTTATTTAATTCTTATAATTTAAAATCTACTTTGTTTGAATCTATTTTCTACTTTAGATGTGACCTGCTCACGTCCCTCTGCAGTGCAAATTGTTGCTACTTGTTTTAGTAATAAAGACGTTGATATTAGCCTTAAAAATATGGACGTTTTTCATCTAGATTTTTTCTATTAATTTCTACTAATGCTACTGTTGCTTTCTTTTGTGTACATCTTGTTTTGTCTCTTTGTTCGTTTCTAAGCTCATTACCTAAAAGTTTGTTTATAAAGTTTTGTAAGTATGAACTGGAAATTGCATATATGAAAACAATCTTGAAAAAATAAAGTATATGAAATTAAAAAATTAATAAATAAATAAATGGATAAATAAATAAGTAAATAAAGAAAGAAAGAAAGAAAGAAAGAAAGAAATAAAGAAATAAAGAAATAAAGAAATAAAGACCAAGGGAAAGAGACAAAAAATTCAAACAGAATTCAGACAGCAAAGTCTACAGTAAAATGAGGATTTAGAGTCAGGTTAGTGTATATAGTATTTATATTGGGAATGTGACAAAATGAAGTAAAGGCCAAGAAGTCATGCAAAATTATTGATGTTTTAAGTGTGCTGTTGATGGACATTATTGACCCACAATGCCTTGCAAAAAAGGAAGTGGCGGAGGTGCTAATACTGTAGGCAAGCCAGGTTTGTTTGTATAGCATCTTTCAAATTCAACGGACAATATAAAGTACTTTAAATAAGTTAAATAAGTCCATAAAAAGGAATAATACAGCATAGAATTCAGTGCAGTTATTGCAGTGTTTAGGTGCCGCAAACTTAAAGGGGACACATCATGCTCATTTTCAGGTTCATACTTGCATTTTGTGTTTCTACTAGAACATATTTATATGATTTAATGTTCAAAAAACACATTATTTTTCTCATACCGTCTGTCTGAATATACCTGTATTCACCCAACACACTCTCATCTCAACTCGTCACATGCCACCGCTTTGTCGTCACTTTATATTCGGCATCAAAACCACTATAGTTAAGGAAAGAAAGGGAAATAAATACATGTTTGGGCTTTAAACTACTATGTTTGTGGAGTGAAAATGACACTGAACGTTGTGAACACGGGGCACGAACAGCGGTCTCCTGGATGAAAGCCTTGTGTTTGTTGGATTTCAGTCTCATTAGTATGATAATGTTCCCAGCATGAAACATCATTTGTCAGGGTTAGTTAATAAGCTCTCTGTTTTAGGACTTCTGGAAGTGAACATAGAAGTAGACGGCAATACAAAGAGGGTTTCTGATGATCTTTACTGCTCGTCTACAAAGCTATAAATGTCCTCGTTATTAGAAGCCAGTCAGTCTGTCGGGTCCTTTCAATTTATTTATTTTTTCAAAAGGATTAAATTGAAAGCGGTCGAAGCTGCTTTTACCCTCTGAGTTGATGCTGCCAGACGACAGAAGATGGGCCTTCACACTATAACCTCTTTTAAAAGCAGGCTAAAAACTTTTCTCTAAAGCTTTTGATTAGGTTTTATCCTGTTTATAGGAGTGTTTATCTGTATTTTATCTCTATAAATTGTATTTTTTATGGTCCGTTTGAGCAAAAACACACTGTTTTTTTCATATTAAACATTGTTTTTGTGTATAAATGTTACAAGCAGACGTTGAAAGCAGAGTCATAGCCGCAATTTTGGAGATATTAAGGTCACTGTGACAATAAAGATATTATATTATTAGTGTTTTTTCTATAAAACATACTATTCAACTACTTTTTGTACTTCTCTGTTACTGTGATACTTTAATTTCTCTACTTTTATCTTGTCAAGAGTGAGTCAATTTACTTTGAGGCTTTCTAAGTCAGTCAGCATTTTACATTTTTTACATTATAATTTATTCCCTGAAAGGTTACGAGCACATTGTTGTCAGCAGGACAGCGTCTCCATCTTTAATTAATGTAGGAGGAGAAATGTGGGAGGATTAATTTAATAGATTTGTCTTATTAAATAGACTCCTTGATTGGCTGAGAAAAAAAATAGATGTCTGTTATTCAGTGTATCTGATATGATGGAGAACTTAATAAATACAGTGAATAATAAAATGAAAAAACCTGCTGACCCAAGGGCAGACATTCGGAGACACGGTCTATTGTCAATGAATAAATTATGTGCCAGAGCACAATCATGATGAAGAGCTTTAGAGGCTTGTTTTTTTCCTCTCCATTCGACCTGTAACCTTTCTTTTCACTCAGGCAGACTAAAATGTCAAATCTGCCGGGGCGTCGGAGCCACAGGCGGCCGCTGCTTTACTGGTAAACACACAGACGACTAAAAGCAGGTTTCTTTTCACCGCCGCTGAAAGGTTAGACTGTTAACGCAGGTCATGTGGGGTGGTGGTGGTGCCGGTGGTGGGCAGCTGACCATCTGACCAGTCACTCTATGTATCAGACCAAAACCATTTCATACATCAAGAAACACTGGATTTAAGTAACTGCAAACTCATGTTATAATAAAGGCTTTAGTGATGACTCAGTGACATTTATATCACTTTTTTATGTACTTTAATTTAATTTATCTGCCTTTATCGTGTTGAAAGTTACTAGATGATTTGATATAAACAATGTGACAAATGAAAAAACTTTACTTCAATCCAATTCATCGACTATAAGCAGTTTATAAACATATAATAAATTGTTGATAACACATAATATAGTTATAAGCAGATACAAGGACATTTTAAAGTGTTTCTTGAAGCTGAAGTAGGCGAGATTGAACCAAATATAATTAAAAAAATATATTTTTGTAAAATGGTCACTATATCCTGACAGTAGTACATGAAACAGGTAACCTGAAAAAAATCATGTGCCTCTGTGTCCTCCGGTGCTCCTAACGGCATCTGCAAGATTTCACAGACCAGAGGAAAACAAGCAGTCAGAGCTGACCTGGGATCTGCTGTCTGACATCTCTGTCCCAGTGTTAGTGTATGGGAAAAAGTCTTTTTGGGTACAATAGCATCACGTGACGGACACGGAGGTTGTAGTACCGCTGCTTGGCTCGCTCTACCTGGGGGGTTTTGGGTAAACACTGTCAGCACTTTGTTTGAACTGTTAGCTTCAAACCACTGGCTCGGCCTTGGCCATGTTGAGAGCCGTGGGAGGCAATATATATGCTCTCAATCTCACATTTCGCATCTTTAATGAATATATAACTACACATATAATATAGGTGTATGCAGATATTTATTTATTAATGTATTTGTCATAGGAGAAGTTATGTACTTCTTATACACTGTGGTGAGAAGTACATTTACTCAAGTAGGCTACTGTACTTAAGTACAATTCTTCTAAAGGTACTTTTAGGCTACCTTAGTATTTCCATTTTCTGCTACTTTATACTTCTGCTCCACTACACATTTCAAAGGCAAATATTGTACTTTTTACTCGACTACATATCTCATAACTTTAGTCAGCAGACGCTTTTATTAAGATTAAGATTAATGATGCAAAATATTATTAACAAATAAAGTATGATGTATTATTATAGATTAACCCAGCAGTATATAAAGTAATTAAATTGAGCTCTACCTTTATCAGCTGCAACATTAAAGTGATGAACACATTAATGCATCGGTTATAATCCAGTAATATAATGAATATTATTCTGAAATGGGCCATTCTGAATAATGAGCACTTTTACTTTTGGTACTTTAAGTATATTTTGATGCTATTTTGGCATTTTACTTAAGTACAATTTTTAATGCATGACATTTACTTGTAACAGAGTATTTCTACACTGTGGTATTACTACTGAGTACTTCTTGCAACACTGTTTATGCATCCTGAATGGTTTAAACAACACTTAAGTCAAACTTCCTGATGACTCTTTAACATCTAAACTGTGAAAAATAAAACTCCATAATGCACTTTTATTACTGAATCAAGACTGAGACTCTGCCGGCGTTCATGCTGAGGAAGAATAAAGACATAAACACTGACCAGCTTTTGCACCACTAGGCCTACTTACTGAAACTACCAAACTGCTGCTTTCACTGAAATATGATGATTGACCTCAAACATGCAGCTGGATTAGTTGTGATTTTAATATGGAGAAATGATCTCTGCGTGTCATCTCATAACCTCCTGAATTAAATGGAGAGATTTGATGCTCGAATTGTATTTTATCCGTGATTAAGGTAGGCTGAGTGATTTTATAGCCTTTGGAGGAGGAATAAAAACAAACCAGAGCAGTCTGTATATTTGAGAATGTTTTAATATCCATGTTCACGTAAACACAATCACAACAAACTCCTCGAGTGGATATTTACAGTGGCTTCGTGTTTGTGGGTACAAACCTCCTCTATAATAAAGGGTGACAGAGCAGTAATACTGCAGGCAAGAACAGATATTACATCAAAAACATGATCGTGTACATCAGTGGCGGCCGGCCAATAGAGGGCTCCCTGAGTCACACACAAAAAAACATTACTACTACTACTACTACTAATAATAATAATAATAATAATAATAATACAAATTATACAAAGTGTCAATATCTGTGTGTTTTGAATATGGAATGCACCCAGTAATATGTGTAATTTGATTGTAATATGTAATTTGATTGCAATGTGATTATATTTTGTATTAATAATCTGAATCTGTAAAGTAACTAAAGTTGTCAGATAAATGTAATGGAGTAAAAAGTCTAATATTTCCCTCTGAGATGTAGTGGAGTAGAAAGTAGCAGAACATGGAAATAGTCAAGTAAAGTAGAAGTACCTCAAAATTGTATTTAAGTACTTTTTATTTTATACTGTTGTGTTTTTTAAAAGCATTCTTTACTCTTCCTATTGGAATAAAATAATTGTTAATTATTTAAAGGACCCATATCGTGCTCATTTTCAAGTTCATACTTGTATTTTGTGTTTCTACTAGAACATGTTTACATGCTGTAATGTTAAAAAAAAACTTTATTTTCCTCAAACTGTCGGCCTGAATATGCCTGTATTTACCCTCTGTCTGAAACGCTCCGTTTTAGTGCATTTCGAGGGAATTGCGACGAAATTGCAACAGAATTGCGTTGCTAGGCAACAGCTTGGGTATATGTGTACTTCCTGCCAGCCGATGTCATTCACATACACTGTAACAGTAAATAAACTGGGACATATTTAGAATGTTTTAGTTTAAAACCGTGAAATGGTCTAAATATTGCATATTTGTGACATCACAAATGGACAGAAATCCTAACGGCTTATTTCAAACGCACAATTTCTGAATACGGGCTGTGTGTGTATACTGAGAGTTTTGATTAACAGTATTTATAAAGCACTTAAACCTGATTTATAATATAAAGACATGAAAATCTCACTTTTTACAATATGGGACCTTTAACTGCAAAGTAGTAATGTGTTTTTGATACCTTCACTTTTTTTGCATTAAATCATACTGGGATGTTTGCTGAAATTGATTGGATGTGGCACCACAGCCCCACCTAGAAAAAATTTCCATCAACCGCCACTGGTGTACAAGTTTATATTACATCTAAATCAAGCTCACGACAGCAAACAGCCGTTTAACGAGGGTCTGCACTTTGGGGCAACACACTAGAAACCAGCTGAGAAGAACAAGTTCAGCTATCACATCTGATTCACTACAACATCTTCTCCTCTCTCTCCCATGGAACCGGGTCCTGCGCCTCCTCGACGTGCGTATTCCTGTGCCCTGTCCAAAAGTGCTCCACATCTGGGAAGGTCTTCTCCTTCTCCTGCGAGACCACTTTGGCGTTGGCGACGGCGTTGGCGACGGCGTCGGCACCGACTTCTGCTCCATTGCCCTCCGTTTTCGGACACTTTCTTGCCTAAACCTAACCATGTCGATTTTTTCCTAAACTTAACTAAGTAGTTTTCTTGCCTAAACCTAACCAAGTCGATCTTTTCCTAAACCTAACTAAGTTGATCTTTCCTAAACCTGACCAACAGTGTACAAGTTTATATTACATCTAAATCAAGCTCACGACAGCAAACAGCCGTTTAAACGAGGGTTCTGCACTTTGGGGCAACACACTAGAAACCAGCTGAGAAGAAGAAGTTCTGCTATCACATCTGATTCACTACAACATTTTCTCCTCTCTCTCCGACGGAACCGGGTCCTGCGCCTCCTCGACGTGCGTATTCCTGCGCCCTGTCCAGAAGTGCTCCACATCTGGGAAGGTATTCTTCTCCTTCTCCTGTGAGACCTTGGCGTTGGCCCCGACTTCTGCTCCGTTGCCGTCCGTTTTTGGACACTTGTTGCCGCGGAGCTGCTTCGATCCTCTGCAGGTCACGATGAGCCAGATGGCTAAACTTTGGTCTTCTGAGGTCAAATTCAGTATTTGTTGCCCTTTAAAGTACTTATTCTGTCCATATTTAAAACATTTAAAGGTGCTTTAAAGTACATTTAAAGTTACTTTTAAAAGAAGAAAAAATTTTATTTTTCACAAATGACATGTTGAACTCCTGTACAATAAAAACACAAATGTCCAGCGTCAATTTCCGCTCCACAGGAAACAACTTAGTTAGGTTTAGAAAAGATCGATTTGGTTAGGTTTAGGCAAGAAAACTACTTGGTTGGCTTTAGTCAAGAAAACTACTTAGTTAGGTTTAGGTGAGAAAACTAATTAGTTAGGTTTAGAAAAAGATCGACTTGGTTAGGTTTAGGAAAAGATCAACTTGGTTAGAATTAGGCAAGAAAACGACTTAGTTAAGTTTAGGAAAAGATTGACTTGGTTAGAATTAGGCAAAAAAACGAATTAGTTAGGTTTAGAAAAAGATCGACTTGGTTAGGTTTAGGAAACATCAACTTAGTTAAGTTTAGGAAAAGATCGACTTGGTTAGGTTTAGGAAAAGATAGACTTGGTTAGGTTTAGGACAGATCAACTTAGTTAGGTTTAGAAAAAGATCGACTTGGTTAGGTTTAGGAAACATCAACTTAGTTAAGTTTAGGAAAAGATCGACTTGGTTAGGTTTAGGAAAAGATAGACTTGGTTAGGTTTAGGACAGATCAACTTAGTTAGGTTTAGAAAAAGATCGATTTGGTAAGGTTTAGGCAAGAAAACTACTTAGTTAGGTTTAGGTGAGAAAACTACTTAGTTAGGTTTAGGGCATTTTCTCCTCTCTCTCCCACGGAACCGGGTCCTGCGCCTCCTCGACGTGCGTATTCCTGCGCCCTGTCCAAAAGTGCTCCACATCTGGGAAGGTCTTCTCCTCCTTCTCCTGAGGCGATACCGCGTTGGCGACTGAGACCGCGTTGGCGTTGGCAATGGCGACGGCTTTGGCACCGACTTCTGCTCCGTTTCCCTCCGTTTTCGGACACTTGTTGCTTGTTGTTTGCTGCTTGGAGCTTCTGCAGGTCGCACTGAGCCAGATGGAGATCAGTCCTTGGCGCACGTCGTCGTACATGGTCATCAGGATCACCGGACAGAGGGAGCTGCATGCGTAAAGGAGGACTTGCGCAAAGATAATCAAACCCACAGGAGGTTTGTTGTACCCGAGCCGGATCCAGGTGAATGTGCCCCACTCTGGCAGCAACATGAGCCCTAGTGCACCGCTTACACACAGTAAAACCAGGATGACCTTGCTCTGATGCTGGGGGTTGCAGGGTGCGTGGTTCTGGTGCTGCGGGCTGCAGGGTGCGTGGTTCACCGCAGCGTGCAGAGCTTTGGTGTAGTATGCAAGAGTGAAGATGATGGGCACCACAAAGCATGCAGTTGGGTAAATCTTGTAGAACACAAGCATGAAGTCAGACGCGCACACTGGCATCTCGGAGACGCAGATAGTGTCCTGGCCGTGCTGCACCAGAGACGCGAAAAGCATCTGTGGGATGGGAAACATCATGGAGATGATCCAGATGCACGCCAGGGCTGCGTGGATCCACTTCGGGCTGCAGAGGGAGGTGTGTTTGGCTCTGGTGGTGACTGCAAGGATTAAAGTTTTTGCAACCACACAGGAGTGCTGGAACCAGTCCGTGGTGCTGCAGATGAAACTGCCCAGAGTCCAGGTGTGCTTGTAGTAGGTGATGGCGCGCACCGGAGCGCACAACAGCAGGATCAGCAGGTCTGTGGAGCAAAGAGAGGCGAGGAGAGCCTTCACCTCCGAGCCATGTCCAAGTCTAAAGTCACGGAGGAAAATCAGCAAAACGAGCAGATTCCCAACAGCTCCGGACACGCAGATCCCGATGAGGATGACTGGCATGACCGTCCTGGTGTCATCCCCACGGAGAAGCTGAACTCCTCCAACGAAATCAAAGAAGGAGACATTTGCTGGTCGATCAATATCCATCCTCCTGCAGACTTTACAGTTCAAGCTCCTTAAAATTAAATGTTTTTCTTCCACTTTTCTCCTTAGATTGAAACAATTCAATGTTTTTCTTCCACTCTTCTCCTCAGATTGACAAAATTAAAGGTTTTTCTTCCACTTTTCTCTCTTCAGATTGACACAATTAAAGGTTTTTCTTCCACTTTTTCTCCTTAGATTGACAAAATTCAATGTTTTCCTTCCACTTTTCTCCACAGATTGACAAAATTAAATGTTTTTCTTCCACTTTTTTCTCCACAGATGGATGTCCTGCACGATGGAGGATGAGGATGAGGAGCTGTCCAGGTCGCCGTGGTGCTGAAACTGCTGCTGACTGGGTCGTGATCGCATCAGCTAGTGATGTGATGGTGAGCAGGCTGCTGCCAGGTTAGGTCTATTTCAAGTGCTGCCATTTAGCATCGTCAACTCGCGTCATTTTACCAGAGTGGCTCCAGGCTGCAGCCAGACAGAATGTGAGCGCGCAGCGTGATGTGATTTACATGCAGGAACCTCAGAGGGATCAGGGCTGGTGTGGCGTGTCAGAAAGATGTCAAAGTATAACAGAATTATCTGTTAGTTTATCTTTTTTTAATTAAAATGCAAGCTTTGACTTTTAGTGGAATCACTGATGAATAAATAACATGCAGTGCAGCCATAGGACATGTTTAAATTAATAATCATAAAAACTGTAATGTCTAAAAGGCATGCAACTACTCCATCCCTGCAACACATTTTGAAATGTCTTAATCTCATCTTGCTATATGCACACTACCAAAACGATTCTCTTATGGCTCATATTTCCCTACCTTTGCAAACTGACAGAAATATCCTTTTAAAACTACTTCAAGTTCAGTCAGGGTCGAGCATTAATCCCCTTAACCTTCTATTTTAGGATAAACTGAGAAGAATAAACAACATTTAGGGCTAAACGTTGGTCTGCTAAGGATGAAATTCATTATTTGTGTCCCTTTTCGGTACTTATTCTCTCCATATATAAAACATTTAAAGGTGCTTTAAAGTACATTTAGAGTTACTTTTGAAAGAAGAAACAACTTTTTTTTCTTTCACAAATGAAATGTTGAACTCCTGTACAATAAAAACACAAATTTGCTCAATTCAATATTCAACTACTTAGTTAGGTTTAGGAAAAGATCGACTTGGTTTGGATTAGGCAAGAAAAGTACTTAGTTAGGTTTAGGCAAAAAAACTACTTGGTTAGGTTTAGGCAAGAAAACTACTTAGTTAGGTTTAGGTGAGAAAACTACTTAGGTTTAGGAAAAGATCGACCTGCTTAGGTTTAGGCAAGAAAAGTACTCAGTTAGGTTTAGGCAAGAAAACGACTTGGTTAGGTTTAGGAAAAGATCGACTTGGTTATGATTAATCGAGAAAACTATTTAGTTAGGTTTAGGCAAGAAAACTACTAAGATCGACTTGGTTAGGTTTAGGAAAGATCGTAAGTTACACCGAACCAAAAGTGGTTACTTGACACCGGAAGTGGTGTTACTTTAATAAAGAAGTTACGTGACAAAAACTACTTTTAGGAAAATATCGTGGTTTGGGTTAAAACACTGACTTCTGGTTTCACAAGGGACACAAACAGCGGTCTTCTGGGTAAAAGTCAGCTGTTTTTTGAACTACATATCTACCTCGACTTCCTCCCTAGATGGCATTCCCCACTCTTTATAAGTCCTCGTTCACAATTACGTTGATTGCATACGAATTGATGTCATGGATATACATATATGAATTACACTGCATTTACTTTTCGTAGGTATAGCTACAAACAGTGTTTGAGAACAGCCTGAAATCAGCTTAGCAGATACATGGGCTGGATATTGGCTTACTGCAGATATATCAGTAATGAAAAAGATACGATTTAATAACAGTGTCTCCATTATGTGTCCAGCAGAGTTTATTTTACAAATGTAAAATCATCAACTCCGTGCATATCTTAAACACAGTTCTTTAATAACCCAATTTAAGAGATCCTTATAAAAAAACTTCAGTTTATTTGACATATTTATGTTGATGAATATATGAATATCCGCAGATATATTGTTATCAGATTTTTAAAACTCTCAAACTGTCGTAGCTGAAGAAGCAGCACAAGCAGGAAGGACCCAAAAAGCAGACTCAGGGACAAGCAGATTAAAGGAGATTAATTTAATTAACAAAAAGCCTACAGGCCAAAAGTCCCAAAAACAGGCAGGAACAGCAGGCAGATTTTGGGTAAACAAAACGCCATGTGACAACGTAGACTACGAAGAAGAACTGACAAAAGAGAAAGGGAGCACAGAGACTAAATACACAAGGAGAGGAGGGAGATAACGAGGGACAGGTGACAGCAGGGCTGACGAGGGACAGGTGAAACTCATCAGGAAGTAAAATAAGACAAGACACAAGAGGAGAGACTTTCAAACTAAAACAGGAAGCAAACTATAACAAAAACCCTATGACCATAACACAAATACCAATGTCAGTATCGGTTTCAAACTTCCGATATTGGTCAGACTCAGTTGGCACGTTGTGGAAAATCCTCCTCCAACTTGACACTTTGTTTTGTCCTTTTGGACCTCTCCAATGAACTGTTTGACCTCTTTACCTTCAGGAAAACATCTGTAGACATCTGTGTGTGACTTAACAACATTTATACATTTAGTGCGGACTTGATGGTTTAAAAGAAAGTATGAAAGTACTTTAGTTACTCTTTTCTGCAGTGTAGAGACTAACTTTAACTTGCAGCTGCTTTGTCATCACTATAGCTTTCTAATGAGGTGTCAGGATCGATCGTATTCCTTTCAGACGGTTTGTAATCCAGCTTGGAACAACAGTGTTTTTTTTACTTCATAAAAGTAATAAATCCAACAATGAAAGTTGCTTAGTATACAATTTGCAGGAACATTTCCAAGGATACATAGTTAAGGGTGTACTGTCAATCTTACACCTGTAACATATGAAAGAATGTCTAAAACCTCTATCCAGAAAGCTTGGCTAACTGGGCAGTCCCATAGGCGATGAAATAAGTATTTAATGTGGTTTACATCACGTCATGGCTTAATAAAGTCAGTAACAGGGTCACAAATAAATATGAATGAACCATATTGTGTCCTGTTTTTACTCGAGGCATTCACTCAGTGATTCAAATATTTATGGATGAAGTGGAACGAAGAGGCAGTTCAGGCTCATTATCCGTCTTACGCAGACTGCAACCACAGAGTGAGGTGTGTTTACTTGACTTGAAGAGCATTCGGATGATGAACGGGAGGGTGAGGGTGGAGGTGGAGGTGGAGGTGGTGGGGGGGGGTTGTATGTGGAGAGGTGAGGGTGCCCACTCAAATGCTGTCACCTCCTCTAAGAGGGCTGGTTGCTAGGAGACCGGAGCCACCATCACAGTATGGGGTTAGGAAGATGTGAGGCGGCATGAAGTAGTGCGAGATATGGATGGATAGAGAGGCTTTAAAGCGACTCTGGAAGCATCAGATGAAATGAATGAGTAGTTATACCACGGTGTGATTGCAGAGGGGGGGAAAAAGGCTCTGGTGATATTTAGAGGGATGATATAATAGCACAAGCAGGGATGCTGCCCTCGCGGCGTGCAGTAATCAGAGATAATTGATATGTTATGGACTGTGCAAGGCTAAGAATACGAGTAATAGGTTGCAGCTCCCACTGATTTCAACACAAACGTAACACTCAACTCTGCATTTGTTAACGCAGAGATGCACTTTCCAGTATTGTAATTTCCAGTGTGTTCCCCACATGTCAAGACCTGCAACATATTTGTTGATTAATAATTAATAATAATATGAATAACCTAATTTGTGTGGCACTTTTCATGCAGCCTCATTAAACAAGATTAAGTTAAGCAAAAAATAAAATGTAATAGGCAGTAACACTAAGTATAATGTTTGATAACAATATCATAAAACATTACAAACAATACCAATAAAACCAATAGAATAAATATTTAAAACCTTGACAAGGTGGGATTACCCTGAACAAAAAAAGATTGAAAAGATACGGCTTTAATTTCGGTTGAATAATTATTTTCATTTTTGATTAATCTGTCAATTATTTTCTCGATTAATTGATTAGTTGTTTGGTCTATAAAATTACAAAAAAATGTTGATCAAAAGTCCAAGATGATTGTTTTGTCCACAACTCAAAGATATTCACTGTCATAGAGGATTAAAGAAACCAGAAAATATTCACATTTAAGAAGCTGGAAGCTGAGAATCTGAGGAAAAGTCAGGAGATCACCAAAGTCATTGGGATTCATCCTGTGAGGATCATGAATGTCCGTACAAAATTTTATGACAATCCATCCAGTAGTTGTTGAGATATTTCAGTCTAGACAAAAGTGGTGGCCCAACCATTGAGCCATTGGTACTGGTGAAAATCCTGACTGATACATTAGATATTTATCTAAGTAAAACAAGTAATAAAGAGCATTCAAAGATATACAGTTGTGTATCATCTGTATATCGGTGATATTTGACACTATGATGAGTAATAATGTTGCCTAATCCTAAAGTGTCACCAAGGTTAACTATAGTGGTTTTGATGCCGAAAATGCAGCAGTATGTGACGAGTTGGGCTGTATAGACTCTTAGTTTTGTTTTAATGTTGTTTGTGTGAATTAATGAAACAAATCATCATCCAGTCAAAAAACTTCATCCATTTGAGGGGGAATAAATTACTTGAAGAACATCTTGTCCTCATGAGGTTTTATCAGTCTGTGCCATTAGCCTGTCCATCAAAAGGTGCATTAATGTGCTGTAATTTTCTACCGTGTGTCATTTGAGGAAAAAAGTCTCATCCTGGAACAAAAGACTTTCTCAGCGGGGTCTTGAGAGGTGACTTCTTTTTGATTTGTGCGTGCGTCCACGTGTAGTGTGTGGTTCTTAGCCTACTGCAGCCTAATTGTGGGTCTTTTTCTTGGGAAACAACCAACTGAGATACAAGAGCAAATGCCCATGAGTTGTTTTTTTTCTAAATCTTTTGCATCCAGCACTCCGGCCTGGTCTGAACCAGTATTGTGTGAGAGTTGGATCCCTCACATTCCCCCGAGGCTTATACAGAGCCGGGGAAGGACAAAATAACAGGAAAATAAAATGATAGAGAGGAGGGAGGGGGGAGGACACGAACAAAAACCCAGAGCTGGCGTAAGAGTCTCGTTGAACTCCAGTAATGTTCCCTTTGGAGATAGAAACAAAGATGAAGTAGTTTTTCCACCACAGGGATGTCTACCCTAAAAAGCAGACCTTGCCACGACACATTTCTGTCCCAAAATCCCTTGATGCAGAAAAGCTTTTTACAGTATCAAAGAAAACAAATGCAGGTTTTTGTCATTCAGAGGGGATCAAAGGTAAAAAGGGTCTCCCAAGGTAACCGCAGACATAAGCCACGTTGTTATTGATGTTATTGCTCAGAAGTGGAGAGAATTAGCAATTTGTTGTTGATGTTGGGACTGTTTTACATGACTGCTTTCAAGTTCCCCCCTCGCCATCAAACAGAGCTCAAGATGGAGATCTAACAAGTTGCTCCTATAGGTGGCAAAGACTGACAGTTACCACGACAACCTGTGGATGGAAACCACTTGACTTGCAAAGCTGCTTGTGACCGTCTCGGTGCTTTCGGACAGCATAATGACTTTCATCCTCTTTAACAGTTTTTCATTTCCCGGCTCGTGTGAATAAATCAGAGTTAGATTTGAGCTGCAGGACACATCATTATCTTCATTATTGTTTTGTTTGTTTGTTTCAGGCATCATGCAAAGAGATAAATGACTCCCTTTAGCAAAAGGGCATCAGACTCCCGCCTGCAAAATAGCAAATAATTAATGTCAGGCTTCTCTTTTTTTTTTTATAGTGTGTGTGGGAGGGGGAGCAGATGGAGGCTTCTCTTTTTTTTTGTCTTCTTTAATCATAAATACATAAAAAGCAAAGACATATGCAACTGAAAACATGGCATTAGCAGATTCTGTACATATTATATGTTTAGTGTATATTACTCCCATCATCTGCTTTTTAATGATTCATTATTTTGTCCTCTTTTTTCTTTTAATGCAGATGAATGGTACCATCATGCTGCTACCTGCTGAGCCGTCCTGCTGGGTGCCATCATGACTGATCCTGGCATGAACACAGAAAGCTTATTATGTGTCACGTTTACGGTATTTAGCTGATTTTTAAGCCAAAGTGACAACAACAAACAGTGGTGGAAGATAACTAAGCACATTTACCCTCATTTTAAAACAGCTTTATACTTCAGAGGGAAATATTGTAATTCAATATATTTATTTATTAAATGAAATTGAATTAAATTAAATTAAATTAAATTTTTATTTATTGTGACTTTGCAGAATATAATTTTACATAACCTATGATTAGTTTATAAACCACCAGTAGTTTAAGTGATTTCCCTCACAACTGCAGCTGTAACATCGATCCTGGCATGGATAAGATAACTAAACACATTTGCTTCAGAGAGAAATATTTATTTATTTATTTATTTAATTGATTTTTTTAGTGACTTTGCAGAATATAATTTTACATATTTTAAAGTGATCTCCCTCACAACCAGCTGCAACATTAAATAATTCAGGATTAAATGTTCAAAGGATTTATTTGTCACATGCCGCTCAAACAATGTGTGTGTGTGTGTGTGTGTGTGTGTGTGTGTGTGTGTGTGTGTGTGTGTGTGTGTGTGTGTGTGTGTGCAGTGACATGAAGGGGGCATAATAACTGAAAAAAGGCTGGTGTGCATGAAAAATAAGAGTTAAAAAAATAGATGTAAACAATAAACTTAAAAGATTAAAAATGTATAAATACATGTAATATAAGTATTTAAATACAAAGGTGTATATTGGACTAGTGTGTTTTTGGGCTGTGCAATTTTTCAGTATAAAAATATCAGTTGTAATACAAACTGTACAAGAACATTTTTGTTGTATAATATAATGCATAATAATATGATGACATAGCTGCACAATGAATACTTTTCCTTTTGATATTTAATGTATTTTTGTTGATAATACTTCTGGACTTTTACCTAAGTAGGAAAAAGTTGAATGTGTAACAGTATTTTTACATTACAGTATAAAATTGAAGTTATTGAAATGATAATATATCACTGTGAAAGGAACAGTTCAGTTTGAATATAACGGGTAGCTAAATTTGATTTCCGAAATAAAAGCTCATCACATCAGAGTTTAATGTGTTAAAAAAATGACTTTAATTTAATATGAAGGGGTCTCAAGGTTGTGAATCATGACAGTCTGTGAGGTTTTCTGCTTATGTCAACAATGAAGACATTTAATGTGAGACCTGTAGAAATACTAATAGAAGAGTGCCACCATGTGACAAAAGAAGGAAACACAAAACTTACACCACAGCAGTTGCAGGCTTATAGGTTCTTCACTCTTCACTTAATACTTAATATTGGAACAATTAGAACATGCAGCAGAATAGAAATGCAAAAATTAATATGATTTATAGAATAGAAAATACTTTATTGTCTACTTTTTCTGCACAAAAGGAAGAAATTTGTTCTTGTTGTGTATGTGCAAAAGCTAGTTAAAAGGTACATTAAAACGCAACATATCACATCCAGACAAGACACATTTAAACACATTTACATAAAAACACAATATAGAAGCGACATTAAAAGGAGCACCTTGTACTCAATGGTGAGAACTGAATCAAGGTTAAATAAATAGATATAAAATGATGTGTGCTGAGGTAGCAAGATGGCTTCAAAAAGTGACTGTCTTTATTAATTAAGATAAATATAAATGGGTTTTTTTGCACAGAAGACTCTGTACTGTGTTTATGTTGTTGTTTTTATCCCCAACAACACATTTTCTTCGACATGTTGGTAAAATATGATACTTATAATGATAATTCACCATATATATATTGATAGAGTTAGACTAGATATTAGATTTGTTTTCCTCATGAAAATATCAGTATTGTGTAAAATCAGCAGCAGGTGGCAGCAGATGATAGTTTGTATAAATAAGAACAAAGTCATTCAGCCTCTCGGCCACTAGATGGAGACTTTGACATATGAGATGTCAAAACTGTTGATGGTTGGAGTAGAAATCTGTAGAAATACTATAGTATTTGAGTTTATCAGTTGGTGTGGGATGAAATAGACACCACATATAGACCCGTCTTACTGTTACATGATTAATTTAGATGAAACCAATATGAGCTGCAGAATACAGCAAAGGTTTATCTATAAATCATTAAAATGAAAAACATTCACAGAAAGACTGATCCTAATTAACGCCGCTTTCTTTAGCAGGTAAAAGGCTGAAATGAATGTGTAAAAGATGTGACTATACTCTAAAACAGAGGTTCTCAATCTTTTTTCAGCTATGGACCCCTTACAAGACTGGTTCCCAACCTGGGGCTCCCGAACCCCACTAGGGGTCGCCAAAGCTTCACAGGGGGGTCGTGAGGCCTTTTTGATTTTAAGGGGAGTAAAAAAAAAATACATACAATTAGACTATATATCAGTATTTCATTAATTTATGTGAAGCAAACAAAATTAAATTGTTATTTGTATGTTTGGATTGTTATTTAAGACATAGACAGGATAAGGGCACAGTGAAGATCTGAACACAAGTTATATTCACAGAGCCTTCCCTCTCTGCTAAACAGCCTCGTCCTGCATTAGAAAAGTACAATGGCCAGGCGTCAGAGAGAAGAAAACACTGAATTTGTCAAAAAAGAAGCCTATTAAGTATGTATGATTGTTACAATACATAATACAGACAGATAATTGTACTAAAAGTTCCTAAAAATATCAGGAAAACTCATCTCTAATGCAATATTCACAGGAATTAATCTGCTCAAAATTCATCCAAATTGCTCATTTTACACAAACTTCCTGCAGTTATTGCGTTCACTATTTTGGGTTAATTTTACAGTTTATCAAGATGTTCTGTACTGTTATTGTTATGCATATAATATAATATGAAATATCCATAAAACAGAACTGAACAGAAACAGCATCAGAAAAACATATTTTAGCCACCTAAAAAAATCATTATCAGTTTAAGTGTACACTATATTTAGAATATTTTCACTGCTTTACCTCGCCATCAGACGGACCTTTCCATCAGGAACTGAAGCTATTATATCGTTGTCTCCAAAGCCACCAGACTACATTCACAAAAACAGTAACTTTACCTTGCAGAACACGCAAGTTTGTTGGTGTCACTTTCGGATCCGAACTAACGTGGCGTTCACAGCAGTACATTGCTGAGCTTCCGTGCCGGTACTCATGTCTGCATCTCCAAACTGGGAGCATGCCGGCCGCCATCTAAGTAACTGTAGGTAAAACACCGACAATGGATAAGGATAGATGTATACATGTAGAACGTCATCATGCTGAAACCTACGTCAGGTCTCATTTTTACAAAGGGCTTGGAAAAATATTTTTTTTCCCTCCGTAATAATTTATTGGGAGGAACACAAGGTGTACAGAAACATACAAATAGAGCACAAATGTAAATGATTGTCCCTCCATATTGCAAAAAATAAAGAACAACAAAAAGTTAAATAAAAAATAAAACAAAATAAAATAAAATAAAATAAAATAAAATAAAATAAATAAAATAAATAAAATAAATAAAATAAATAAAATAAATAAAATAAATAAAATAAATAAAATAAATAAAATAAATAAAATAAAAATAAAAATAAAGTGCACATTGTCATAATAATTGTAGGATAAATCCCAAATTACAGATGAAATAGGCTGATAAACTTTACCATGTACAAATGGTCAATTTAACTGTTAGTGGCCATTTATGTTTACATAAATCAAACTTTATGATGTCATACAATTTAGAGAAATAGCATTTTGATGGTAAAACATGCGTACTTCGACCAAAAATTTAATGTTCAGATTAAAGAACACCACTAGGAAGCTACAGAAGGATATTATAACCTAAAAATAAAATAAAGGATCTGCCCTTTAAAGATTTACACCTTCAGTAGGGATAAATGGGTTTAGGGCTGAAAGTGTTGAGAGGTGAATGAACACATTGTTGGTTTTTGGGTCTTTTCATGGGATTTGTTGACAATAGATGTTCATTAATCCTCTGTTTAAAACGTGAATCTCTTGTTTGTGCAGTGAGTGTGAAATAACAACTGAATTACACTTCATTTTGGCATAAAAGGACCCGAAACCCCTCTGAGACCTGAAAGGCTTATATCCAATCTGTGTAGGCGGATTAATAATTAGTTCAAATGTGTCTTTCATGATGTTTTTATGAAATTGGTGACAGAGAATAAAAAGCCTGCAGCAGTCTGTGTGTCAGGAGGACTATATTATAAACACAGTCCAACTGATTAAAGTTAAAGTTCACACAATAAGAAAGCAAATGTGTTTTGTTTATGGACCTGTGCTGTTTTTTTATTTAATCTAGATGACTTGTATGTTCCCGCCTTTATGCACACAAGGCCCCGCTAATCTTGTTCTCCATCGGCCCCTGTGCATAATGAAAAGGGGCTTATCGCCACGCTGGCCCCGGGGTGACGTCGACTTTCTCCATTTCCCGCCGAGAATAAGGCGAATGCCACTTAAACCACGTGACCGGCGGAAATCTCCCAGGACCCATAGGTGCCATCGCCGGCTGGAATGGGAACAATAACTCAGAGAGAATAAAATGAAGAGTTCAATTGGGAAGCGATTAAAATGAATAGAAGCTTTGACTAGATAAGACACATACCATTTCCTCATCTATTTAACATTCATTGAATTGAATAATCCGGTCTTATTATCGTAAATAGTCTGCATATTTACCCTGAATATGCTAATTTATGTTTGCTGCAAGCCCTCTGCGACTTAATAATTTTTCCATCAATATATGCATATCTCTGCTTTCTCCTATAGCTATTTCTAAAGAGGAGTGGAGGGAGAGAGAGGGAGGGCGAGAGACCTAGAGGAAGAGATGAACACTGTTATATAGTGCTCATTGTTTCTGTAACTTTTCATTTTTTATTTTTTTTTTGCTCTTTGCCCAGGGCCAACCCAGTTACATTTCAATCAAAAGATTCATTGTAAAGTCATTATCCCAAACTAGGCTCCAATAATTGGCTGTCATTTTGCATAGTGGTGGCACTCTGGCTTTAGGGCAAATGACTGTGGTCTTATCTTTCACTTTTAAGGAAAAATAATGGACAATTTATCATTAATCTTCTCTGGGAAATAATAACAAGTTAAATGTCATTCCCTGCGTCGCGCATTACAAAATAAAAAAAAAAAGCTGTGTTGCTCAGGGCCTGAGCTGATCACTGGCTGACCTCCTCTTCACTGTGGAGGTGGAGGATTTAACTCAGCAGCAGCAGCAGCAGAGCAGCATTAAGTCCTCTGCAGCAAATATACATGTAATAAGAGTTATAAAAACATGTACTTTTATTCTACTTCTCCTGCAGCTCTTACTGCGTGGGTAGTTCTTCTATCTTTAAGGCTCCAATTAATTTATATAGACCGTTTCAACAGAATTGCGTTGCTAGGCAACAGCTTGGGTCCATGTTTACTTCCTGTCAACTGATGTCATACACATGCACTGTAACAGGAAATAAGCTGGAACGTTTACAACCATGAAACATGCTATTTAGTTCGCTAAAAGAGTATGCGAGATTTTTTTTAGTATGGTTTAGTATGTCCGAAGCCAATAATACGTGAACTACATACTATTTCCGGTGAAATATTATAGTATGCAAACGCTGGACACTACGGTGGCATAAATATCCCACAATGCAATGCGGTAGAGATGAGAACATTCATAACAGACGTTGACGGACAGCTCTGTAACATCAATAACTCTTCAATTTCAGTGTGAGTATAATATTTCACTTTGCTATAGGTGTAATATATATTTAAAATTAATTCAGACTTTGATTCTCACAAACCGTTGTTTTGGTCGCATGAGGTTGGCACGGGTTACCATGGTTACACGTCTCCAACCGGCAAGGAGGCTCACAGGAAGTGACGACGTAAATTACTGCTCAGAGCGTCAGAAAAGATACACACTACTGTTTATTCACACGAAAGTATGTTGAACGATAGTACACATATTGAGTATGTAGTGCATAGTATGTGATTTCGGACGAAGCCATGGTCTATATGTGATATGATCGAAAGCTGCATATTGCATATCACAATATAATTCAGAAGTCTGCAATGCAATAAAATGTCCCACATTAGGCTAATTCACCCCACTACAGTTGGGATTATGATTCTGCTCTATGGTATTTCTCCTTTTACATTAGTAAAGAATCTAAGTACTTCTTCCATCACTGAATATACTGTGGTAGTTGTGTTTTTAAGTAAGACTTTCTACTTTTTCTGACAGGAGCAGCAGGCCTCAGTGACCCCGTCCACTGTGAGGGCCTCATCAGTAAACAATATGAGATAAATGGCAGAGTGAAAGGTTGACATCAGCAGAGGACGACACTCATTCCCATTCGTTTATCGGATTAGGCCGCCGAGAGAGGACGAGGCAGAATGACTCGTTTGGCATTCAAAGGCAACTGTGGCCCAAAAGAGAGTCTGTTTGAACAGGGATCAATTATCAATCAGTCTATAGGCGAGGAGGCGAGATTACCCGAGCTATACGAGTCGTGTTGACAAATAACCTCGGAGATCCTGTCAATGAATGCACACGGACAAACGCCTTTGGCTTTGACACTGGCCACTGCTGAAATTCAGATTAGGGTCCATCTCATCAGAAGATTAGTGCTGTTTATGTCTGCTCGATCTTTTCTGGTGTCATTTCAGCTGCATTAAGCTCCGGCACGGACAATTATGTCCTTGTAAGCTCACAGGTTACTTTGTCAACAAATCACATTTTTTTGGAAAATATATCTCCACATAGAACCACACATCTAATAATGTGATAATTGCATGAGCGTAAGGAAAACAACCTCACTTAGAAAATATTAAATGTTGAGAAACTGTGTTTTCTTGAAAGAGACACACAAATATAAACCCGTAATGAGCCACAGCTGCAGCTATACAAAGACAATGAACATCCACTGTGAGGCGGGAATTATAAATCATCTGGAGTCAATTAAAAACAATCAGATAATAATAGCGAACAAGCTTTTAATGAATGACTAAACTATTGACAGATTATTTTTGGCTGCTGTAATTAATACGAATGTGGTGGAAAAAAATAAATAATTAGCCTTAAATTAGTATTCACACGCAGGTACACAGACGCACTGTTAGATATTTACCTGTAAGAGTTTATGAACCAGCTAGACTTTAATATTTATCTTCCATGTTTTGTTGTTTCATGGCAGGTTGCTGAACAGAAGTTTCATCAATCCAGCTAACCGTAATATGATATTTGCAATGTAAGTTATCTAAAATGTTCTCTCGTCTCTGCTGTCGTATCATGTATGAGAAGTGAGAAATGAAGAAGAAGAGAAATAACATACAGCCAAATGCTGAAGATCATATACAGTAGATTAGAACAGGACTGTGCTTTTTATGTTTTTGTTTTTTTTACCCCTTCTGTGCCTTTTTGTACATTTTATTTTTACACATTTGGAACCAAAGGCCTGTATGTATTGTTGATCACTAATGGCATTTTCACGGTGCTTCCGTAAACATTAAAAACTTTGTCACATGATAACGCTGCTGTCAGTGAATTCTTAACGCTGAAATGTTAACTGTTTTAGAGATACAACAACTTCAGCAAGTGTTGCTCAAATACGAGATGTTGCTTTGTTATATTCATGAAGATCAGATGCCGCTGGGTCATGAATCTGCAAACACAAAACAAACTGCATGTTTTTTTTGTGAAGAAAGTGCAACAGATGAGGATTAATTCAACCAAATGCTTCTGTTTGCTGATGCTAATGCTTCAAATAAACGTCTCTACTTCTACAGCGATAAGATCATGATGCTCACACGATGGATACAAAGCAGGGTTTGACATGAATAGCAGCGGTCAGTGTGTCAGTTTGGAGGGCAGGTTGAAGGTTACAGAGTGCAAACATTCCCTCTAATCCTGACCTTCCCTTTCTCCTGCAGTCAGGAGTTGACCGTGACGGTTAAGAACCGCCGTGACTCCTCGGGCACGTCTGGACGACCCTCAAAGTCGAGGGGACGGGACGGAGACAGACGGGCCTGCCGTGAGGGATCATGGGAAGTGTGCAGGGTAGCATGACGGTGCTTAGGATAAGGGGAACAGGAAGCAACACATACAGGATTTGTGCAGATTTGTGTTATATCTAGCTGATACTGTAGGGCTTGTCTCTCATTCCTCTTGATCATCTTTGAGATGTTTCTACTCCTTGATTAAAGTCCACCTATTGTCAATTCACCTGATTGGACATGATTAGGAAAGGCACACACCTGGGTATATATAAGGCATTGCAGCTCACAATGCTCATCAGAGTAAAAACCAAAGTTAAAAAATTAAGGAAATTGGATTATTATAATGCCGCCAACGTTGATACCTAGTACATCTTGTTGTGGTTTGTTCTGACCTGCAGAGGTCACCTATCAATCTGAAGAGCTTTGACAAAACTGTGAAATCTTTCCCTTTGATATTTCTCTTGATGAACTTAAAGGCTCTCTAGGAGGCGCTCTATGCTTTGACTATTCAGCCACAGTGTTTGTCACTAGACTCATAACTACCCAGCTCTTCCTCCATATGTCCCAAACAAGCCACTTATTGCTGTAAATTACACTGCTTTACACTACTTACTGTGGACACAAAGAGGTGGTTAAGATCAACCACACCTTGCAGATGATTAGGGTAAAAAAATGCAACCAATAGATATCACCATGAAACTTCCCCAGTTTATTACTTACATTGAGACAATTCATTTTGTATTACAAGTTTTCTGGAATTTGATGTTTAAATATGCAAATGAGGCATTATCTACTGCTAACTTTTGGTGAATTTAGGAGAAATCTACAAGATGCAAACAGACAAAGTAGTAAAATAAACACTTAAATGTGTATTTTGGATGTTTTCTTTCCACTAATCTGAAAGAAGACATGTTATTAAAGTAAAATAACCCATCCATCCATCTTCCATCTTCAACCGCTTATCCGGGATCGGGTCGCGGGGGCAACAGCTCCAGCAGGGGACCCCAAACTTCCCTTTCCCGGGCCACATTAACCAGCTCTGACTGGGGGATCCCGAGGCGTTCCCAGGCCAGAGTAGAGATATAATCTCTCCATCTAGTCCTGGGTCTTCCCCGTGGTCTCCTCCCAGCTGGTCGTGCCTGGAACACCTCCCAAGGGAGGCGCCCAGGAGGCATCCGTGCTAGATGCCCGAACCACCTCAACTGGCTCCTTTCGACGCAAAGGAGCAAGGACTCTACTCCGAGTCCCTCACGGATGACTGAGCTTCTTACCCTATCTCTAAGGGAGACGCCAGCCACCCTCCTGAGGAAACCCATTTCGGCCGCTTGCACCCGCGACCTCGTTCTTTCGGTCATGACCCAACCCTCATGACCATAGGTGAGAGTAGGAACGAAGATTGAACGGTAGATCGAGAGCTTTGCCTTCCGGCTCAGCTCTCTTTTCGTCACAACGGTGCGGTAAAGCGAATGCAATACCGCCCCTGCTGCTCCGATTCTCCGACCAATCTCACGTTCCATTGTCCCCTCACTCGCGAACAAGACCCCGAGATACTTAAACTCCTTCACTTGGGGTAAGGACTCATTCCCTACCCGGAGTAGGCAAACCACCGGTTTCCTGCTGAGAACCATGGCCTCAGATTTAGAGGTGCTGATTCTCATCCCGACTGCGTCACACTCGGCTGCGAACCGATCCAGTGAGTGCTGGAGGTCGCAGACCGATGATGCCAACAGGACCACATCATCTGCAAAAAGCAGCGATGAGATCCTCAGCACACCGATCTGCAAACCCTCCTCCACCCGACTACGCCTCGATATCCTGTCCATGAATATCACGAACAGGATTGGTGACAAAGCGCAGCCCTGGCGGAGGCCAACCCCCACCGGAAACGAGTCCGACTTATTGCCGAGGATCCGAACACAGCTCTCGCTTTGGGCGTACAGGGATTGGATGGCCCTGAGAAGTGCCCCCCTCACCCCATACTCCCGCAGCACCCCCCACAGTATCTCCCGGGGGACCCGGTCATATGCCTTCTCCAAGTCCACAAAACACATGTAGACTGGATGGGCATACTCCCAGGCCCCCTCCAGGATCCTTGCGAGAGTGAAAAGCTGGTCCGTTGTTCCACGGCCAGGACGGAATCCGCATTGTTCCTCTTCGATCTGAGGTTCGACTATCGGCCGAACCCTCCTTTCCAGCACCTTGGAGTAGACTTTACCAGGGAGGCTGAGCAGTGTGATACCCCTGTAATTGGCACACACTCTCTGGTCCCCCTTTTTGAAAAGGGGAACCACCACCCCGGTCTGCCACTCCTTAGGCACTGTCACCGACTTCCACGCGGTGTTGAAGAGACGTGTCATCCAAGACAGCCCCTCCCCACCCAGAGCCTTCAGCATTTCTGGGCGGATCTCATCAACCCCCGGGGCTTTGCCACTGTGGAGTTGTTTGACTACCTCAGTGACTTCCACCAGGGTAATTGATGATGGTCCCCCATCAGCTTCCAGCTCTGCCTCTACCATAGAGGGCGTATTGGTCGGATTCAGAAGTTCCTCAAAGTGCTCCTTCCACCGCCCGATTACCTCCTCAGTTGAGGTCAACAGTGTCCCATCCTTACTGTACACAGCTTGGATGGTTCCCCGTTTCCCCCTCCTAAGGTGCCGGATGGTTTTCCAGAAGCACTTTGGTGCCGACCGAAAGTCCTTCTCCATGGCTGCTCCGAACTCCTCCCACACCCGCTGCTTTGCCTCCGTCACGGCAGTGGCTGCTGCTCTTCGGGCCCGTCGGTACCCTGCAACTGCCTCCGGAGACCTCCGAGATAACATATCCCGGAAGGCCTCCTTCTTCAGTCGGACGGCTTCCCTGACCACCGGTGTCCACCACGGTGTTCGAGGGTTGCCGCCCCTTGAGGCACCTAAGACCTTAAAACCACAGCTCACCGCCGCAGCTTCAGCAATGGAAGCTTTGAACATCGTCCACTCGGGTTCAATGCCCCCAACCTCCACAGGGATGCCAGAAAAGCTCCGCCGGAGGTGTGAGTTGAAGATCTCTCGGACAGGGGCCTCCTCCAGACGTTCCCAGTTCACCCTCACTACGCGTTTGGGCTTACCAGGTCTGTCCAGAGTCTTCCCCCACCCTCTGACCCAACTCACCACCAGATGGTGATCAGTTGACAGCTCCGCCCCTCTCTTCACCCGAGTGTCCAAAACATGCGGCCTCAGATCAGATGATACGATTACAAAATCGATCATCGACCTTCGGCCTAGGGTGCTCTGGTACCACGTACACTTATGAGCATCCTTATGTTCGAACATGGTGTTCGTTATGGACAATCCATGACTAGCACAGAAGGTTTGGGTTATTTTACCCTCTCCGGGAACCATCACCTTAACGTGGTGGAGAGGTTTGTGTGTCCCTATGACCCTGAGGGCTGTGTTGTCTGGAGCCTCGTGCTCCTGGTAGGGTCTCCCATGGCAAATTGGTCTTAGGTGAGGGGCCGGACTAAGAATGGTTCACAAAAAACCCAATGACGACACGAGGCAGAGGAGGAGTTACCCGGCCCGGAGGAAGCCCGGGGCCCACGTCTGGAGCCAGGCCCAGACGGAGGGCCCGTCAACGAGCGTCTGGTGGCCGGGCTTGCCACGGAGCCCGGCCGGGGATACCCCGAAAAAGGAACGTGGCACCCCCCTCCTCTCCATCCTGTGGGCTCACCACCTGCGGGAAGAACCGCTTGGGTCGGGTGCGCTGCCACACGGGTGGCAGTGAAGGCCAGGGACCTCGACGGACTGGACCCGGGCGGCAGAGGCTGGCTCTGGGGACGTGGAACGTCACCTCTCTGTGGGGGAAGGAGCCGGAGCTTGTGCGGGAGGTGGAGCGCTACCAGTTGGATCTGGTAGGGCTTACCTCTACGCACAGCCTCGGTTCTGGAACCGTACTCTTGGATAGGGGTTGGACTCTATTCTTCTCTGGAGTTGCCCATGGTGTGAGGCGCCGGGCGGGTGTGGGGATACTCACAAATCCCCGGCTGAGTGCCGCTACGTTGGAGTTTACCCCGGTGGACGAGAGGGTCGCCTCCCTACGCCTTCGGGTTATGGGGGGGAAAACTCTGACTGTTGTTTGTGCGTATGCACCAAACAGCAGTTCGGAGTATTCGGCCTTCTTGGAGACCCTGAATGGAGTCCTGTATGGGGCTCCAGTAGGGGACTCCATAGTTCTCCTGGGAGACTTCAACGCGCACGTGGGCAACGATGGAGACACCTGGAGTGGCGTGATTGGGAGGAACGGCCTCCCTGATCTAAACCCGAGTGGTCGTTTGTTGTAAAATAACCCAAATCTCAAAATTGCATGAAAAACAATTTTGCCTGTATCTCTCTTCTTAACAGCAACAACTCTTTAATGCAAGTTCATGGCTTCTTTTGTCATAAAAGACATTTACATTTATATGTCACAGATTGTTTCTTAAATTGCTGCTAACATCTGAAATAATTGTTATGTGAAGTGTTTCCAGTGATCCGTCTCTTTCTCCAGACATTTATCTCATGCACACACACACTCTCCCTGAGTCCTGAGGAGGGTCACTCACGCTGCTCTTCTGCCCTCGTGACCTGCAGGGGGTCAACGAGAGCAGCTTTACAAATCCTGACTTTATAAAAACACTGGGAGAAAGTCCTCATGGGAATTAACCCTACCCAGGCAACCCCACACAGTAAATTACAGGGAGCTTACATGATTCCTGCGTTCCCCGGGGACATCAAACAGTCAGACGGGCTCCGTTAAACTCACCCAGCTCGCTCCACTTTAGATCTGCTGCTCCTCTCTTTTGTTCCACTGTGTTGGTTCAATCCCTTAAAGACTGCAGGGAGGCTGATCGCTCTCTACACGCTGTCTTTCTCCTTCTGTTCATTGAGCTGTTCTTAAAATGACATCTTATTGTGCTTGTTGGTGACCACAGATTCACCTAATAGAATAAAGTCTTAGTTTGTTGCTCATATGGGTCAATTTTAAGGGTAAAGGACAATTCAGAATAAATCCACGATAGCTGCAGATCCAAGCCTGTTAATGTGTGTTATTGATGCTCATGATGAAGTGTGCATACTTTTACCTCATCTACTTCTACTGTAGTCACTATTTTACGTTTACTACATTGCCTTTTTCCCACAGAACAAATATAAATATGTTGCATTTAGTTCTGGGTGTTTGGGTGCTGAGAGATTTTCTAATTCAGAAAATGTTGCTACCTTTTCTAAAACGATCATCTTTCTTGTAACTGAATTGCATTCTGGTCTATTGAGGCTCCTCCTAGTGAGTGTAGAAGCTGAACTTTGACATTTCTCAAAGTAAACTCATGTTGTTTTATATTTTCCAGTTATATCTTTTGTTACAACACCAAAACAAAAGAAGAATAGCCCTAAAAACACGTCATCGACAGACATTTTTCTAACTGTCCACAAATGTTTCCAAGACGTATTACTGTTGAGCGCTGCTGTCGCAAAGACAACCGGATCGCTTTCCGTTTTCCTCAGAGTCCAGCAACCACCAACACAATGACACAAGATTGCGCAAAGCAAAAACGTGCAATAAGAATACTGTTCTTACTTTTGACATGTCATTTGTACCACATTTAATCTGTACTGAGTCCAATGTCAATGCAACAAACACAACTTTCAACCAGACCGGTGTTCGAGATCGCTGTTTTGTTTTGTAAGTTTGTTTTGATGTGTTTTCCATACTTATATTACGTTGTTTTCGTACTTATTTTACTTAGTTTACGTACTTATTTTAAGCCCAACCATGAAGTTTTTCCTAAACCTAACTAAGTGGTTTTGTTGCTTAAACCTAACTGCGGACGTTACTGTGTTGTTGCGTGGCGTATACAAATGACACACGAAAAGGCTAAAATGCGTCCTCATGACACGCGGTATGTGCTTGTAATGTCTGGCTATTTACATGCTTCCTGTGAGATCAGGTTTACCAACAACACAGCAGGACACACATGCATTTTGTTTTCCACAGTTACTTCGGTTGTTCAGAACTTACATTTATACTCTTTGGTAACTGGGGATTGCTACTGATACCTACCAGGGAAAACAAAAGTGCTATCCTCTTCTTGTTTTGGTTGCTCGATGGTTGACGCACTTCCTTTGTGCCGTAAATGGAGCCTTCATTTTCCTGGGAGATCGATACCCAGTGGCAGACAAAATTACAGTGAAATCAAGGCTTTTAGGGAACCAAAACACCGATGGTGTCGTTATTCTACAGCCATTACACATTGTGTAATCACCATTTACTTAAAACAAAAAAACATGTATATTGCCACTTTAAATATAACTAAAAGCAATTTTTGTTTCTCCACAATGTACAAAATATGAATATGTTTGTATTTTTAAAGGTTTTTTTGGTATGAAATGGTCAAATCTAGCAACACATTCCCATGTTTTGTATGATTTCCTTCACTCATCTTGTTATGATTAGTTATTTTACCTGCTTGCTTGAGTACATATGACCTGCTATTTGATCCATACAACAACACAAATGAATGCACAGGACTGTTGTTATAATAATGCCAAACTAGCTCTAAATATGAGCTTAAATCTTAAATATAGTGAGAGGTGTGTTGCTGACATAAAGGCTGACTGGTCTGTATCGACTCGGAGGACAATGGCTGGTATGTGTGAGTGTGTTTTTCTCAGCTCTTCATTGGGAGGAGCCCCACTGGGAGCAGATTAGCCTCTTCATGGGGGATGTGACACCCAGAGAGGAAGTATCAGAGGAGGACAAACACAAGGACAAATCATCCGGCCGTCACTTAATATTCACCACAGACACGCAGACAGCAGGAGAGGGCTTCCTCTGAGCTGGAGACGGAGATTTCCATTCCTTCTCCTCTTTGTTTTCACCACATTTTGATCTCTATTAGCTGCTGCTGAGGCAGAGATGTGTTAAGTAACAGCAAAGGAGGGAAAGGGTTTGAATTTATGATTTATCAGTTTTATTTACTTTTTTGACATTGAAGTTTTATAGTTCTTTTTAAGAAAGGGTTTATATGGCAGCAAGAACATCTTCTTTATAGCATTTCAGGGTTATAGGAGTAGACACTACGACAGGATGTGGTGTAGGAAATAAAATATAAATAATGTAGAATAAAAAATAAATGAAATAAAAAAATCAGAAACAAGTTTATTGTCTAGTAGATTTTCACATACAAGGAATTTGACTAATAAGGAATAAACATGAATAAATATAAGAATGGAAAGAAACAACAGCTGCAAAAGACTAGAATCATAACTATGAAATAAAAAAAAAATTAAAATAGGCCTATGTCTGTTTTTAATTTTTTTTGTTTTTAATTAAAGAGCTGTACAGTGTTTGTGCATAATGAATAAATAAATAAATAAATAAAACTCTTACTCATGAAAAAACATTAATATATATCCAACCTGAAGTCCTGTATGATTGACAAATGGAAATGTGGAGGATTTATTTGATTTTCTTTTTTCCTTTTTTGAGGAAATGTGATTTGGAGCAAGATTAGACACTTTGTCCATAATTTAGAAATTAAAATAAGAAATAATAATTATTATTTATATATTTTAATTTATTAAAATGTCTTTTATTTCTTTAATTTATTAAAATGTCGTTTTAAAAGGTGAGAAAATGTAGATGTTTGTCATCTTGTTTGATTCTGTGCAGAAGTGGATTTCATGACCAACAGATGGCGTCAAATACAAACTTATTCAGATTGAACTGATAGTGTCTTCACATTTTATCAGATCACCACTTTAGATACTGAATGGAAGGAAACTCAGTATTATTCAGAGGTGGAATGTAACTAAGTACATTTACTCAAGTATGGTACTTATAATAATAATAATAATAATAATAATAACAATGATAATATATTGATGATAATAATAATGATAATAAGAATAAGAATAAGAATAATAAGAATAAGAATAAGAATAAGAATAAGAATAGTAATAATATTAATAACAATAAATATTTAATATTTAAAGTGTACTTTCATAAACTATAAAGTGGGCTACACATATAGGCCTAGACAAGTATACTTGCAGTATAAAAACTATTAGACTAGTAGTTTACTGAGAGTACACTTTAAAGTGTACTTTCATAAACTATAATTTGGCCTATAAGAGGGCTACAACAAGTATAGTTAAGAGTATACTTTTATATACTAAAAAGTGGTCCAATTTAGTCCCAAGAACTATTAAAGTAGTACACTGATATTAGTATACCTACTGCATAAAAGTATTCTTGGGAAATATATACTTGAACTTAACTTAAGTACTTCATAAAATAAACTTGAGGTATACTACTTACCTTTTCTTAAGGGAATTATTTTTTTAATGAAATAAAATCCTGATTTAATATTGTATTTTTGTATAGTACATTAATCATTGTGTGTATTATTATTATTATTATGATGATGATGATGATGATGATGATGATGATGCTGCTGCTGCTGATGATGGTGATGATGATGAGGTCCTCCTCCTCCTCCTCGTTGCTGGTTGATTGACAGCTGCTGAGGTCAGTGCTGGGCTCTTTCCCACATGGCCTTCAGCCGCAGTTTAGCAGATAATTAAAATATAAATGGGACAAAGAAGCACTAAGTCTGTGGTTAAGCTTTTACAAAGGGAGAGCCCACATCCCCAGAGCTGGTAAACCAACACCGCATTACTGAGACCCGCAAAGGAAAACACAACGCTCTTCTTCTCTCTCTCTGCAGCCAGCTGTTCACCGCAGACCGGCGGCGGGCTATCTGTCTCTGGGCGGCGGAGCTGCGGAGCGGCGGAGGCGCGGAAACGTCTGCATGCCGCGGGAGACGCGCTGCATTCAGGGACGGTAGGAAACACGAGAATCCTACTGTTTACTGCACATTTATCAGAATCTAAATCAGCTTTAATGGCAGAGTATTTGAACACATACAAGGAGGTTGACTCTGGTTTTAAGTTGCTCTCATACACACAGAACAATTTACAGGATGATAGACATAGCCTACAAAAAATAGGTATATAATTATAATGTGTAATTGTCTGAAATATATTAATTATTTATTTTTAAAAATATTTTTGAGAGTTACAAGTTCTTTTAAAGGGACTATTTGTAACTTTCAGAAATGCTTGTTAACAGCGACACCTGTGGCCGTTAAGTCAACGAAAGTCGGCGTTGGGCTCGCGCTTGTGCTAGCTCTACATAGACATGAACGAGCATCGCTCAAAACAGTGAGGCGACACACCTCAGCTAAAACCACAATATCACTCTATATTTCAGCTGCTTGGCAGTAATGTTAACTGACCAGACGAAGGTCTCTCCATGAATCAATGCTGATCCTAGTGTTGGCTTTTCCTGCTTCAGCCTCCCGACCGCGGCCGGAGGGAACAGGGGAGACGCCGGAGTTTTGGTCGGAGACAATAACGTTTCTCTCTGCGGAGCCCCGTCACTTCACAAGACACGGGAAACCTCTGCTGGTCTGGAGGAGCTGCAGCAGTTATTTCTCCACAAACGTCCACTAGTGTACATTCACTAGATATTCTCAGAGCTAAACTAACTCTCCTGCAGTGTGTAGTGTACGCACATGCACGTGAGGTGGAGCGAGCTGAGCAAGAACGAGTATGGTGTGTGAGTGAAGGCAGGCAGGCAGAGGAGCAGAGACTCCAGTCCTGGAGGCCAAAGCTACGGTCTCCCCCGCGTCCTCCGACTGCGGCCAACACTGTTTAACAGACGGGTTTCACTAGATATAACGGTTTTGATGCTTAGTTTGTGTTGGAGTCTTGTCTGAACAGCGTAGCCACACGCGAGCGCGCATGGGACACCGACCCGGATTGATTTATACATGTAAGAGTTACAAACAGCCCCTTTAAATACAATATACATGACAAGATAAGATACACCACCCTCTCTCATTTATGACCCTCGATTCAGATATGGAAAAAACAATAAACATCTGAAATAGATAAATCAGAGCTGTAGCTGCGGATATTTCATTGAGCAAAATTCATAGAAGCCATATAAAAAGAAATGAGTGAGCGTCTTTGGTTTAGTTTGAGTTATTCTCTCGATGATCTCCTGTTGAGTCCAGATAAAAACTCATTATGTTCCAGCAGATACCTGATCTCCTCCACTCAGTCTAAATATTTGGATTTACATAAAGCCCAGTAACACCAGTATCACCAGTACTCAATGCCCAGTAACAGCTGCTGCTCACCAGCAGTGTGATATGACAGACGGGAGGGTGTGCAATCACACTGCGTTATACTGACTGACAGGGGTTTCTGTTGGTTTATACTGGCTGACTTATCATGACTGTTTTAGACTGCATTAGTTTTAGCTATAGGTGTACCTAATAAACTGGCAACTGAGTGTATACATGAATGCATACATAGTCATGTAAATACACACTTAATTGGTATACCAGTATCTAGCATTTATAAGCAGTATATAACCATTTATTAAATGTTTTTAACAAAGGAGGTTAAATAACGCTCCAAATTTACGCTAAATTTTGGCGAGGAAAAACCGTCATGTCCATTTTCAAAGGGGTCCCTTGACCTCTGACCTCAAGATATGTGAATGAAAATGGGTTCTATGGGTACCCACGAGTCTCCCCTTTACAGACATGCCCACTTTATGATAATCACATGCAGTTTGGGACAAGTCATAGTCAAGTCAGCACACTGACACTGTTGGGCTGCAGTTTGCCATGTTATGATTTGAGCATATTTTATATGCTAAATGCAGTACCTGTGAGGGTTTCTGGACAATATTTGTCATTGTTTTGTGTTGTTAATTGATATCCAATAATAAATATATACATACGTTTTGATAAAGAAAGCGTATTTGTCCACTCCCATGTTGATCAGAGTATTAAATACTTGACAAATCTCCCTTTAAAGGTACATTTTAAACAGATAAAACATGTGATTAATTTGCAATTAACTATGGACAATCATGCAATTAATTGCCATTAAATATTTTAATGTAATTAGACGTGTTTGAACGTGCTGCTTTTAAGTTTTGCTTTCACTTTTACAAGGTAGTAGGTGTAGCAGGCCCCTACTGACCCACATCTATGAGGCTTATAACGACTGATAATGCACATTTAATGAGCTGATAACAGTCGAATCAGGTGAAGCAATTTAGTTTCACTTTTACCCAATTTTACACTTTGGTAGACAATAAAGTTCTATTCTATTCTAAAATAATCCATCATTATTTCATTAATAGTATCAATTAGTATTAATGTTGATAATGATAATAAAACCATCTGATGCAAAAAGACAAATAGTCTTTTGATTTCTTGTTTTTTAATCATTTCTTGCTGAGTTTGAACCCACATCTGTTGACATATATAGTGCTGTGCGGTGTGTTTACAGGCAGTCACAGCTGCTTTGGGCCCCGTGAATCAGTGTCGCTGTGAGTGTCACGTAGACGAGGACAGGAGCATTTCATTACGTTCATCAGGGGTGAGAAAGTGAGCCCTGATTAGGTTTCTAATTACGCAGTTTAAACTCTAAGTAGGCCATTTGCACTCCGCTGCTTGAACTGGATCCATCTCAGGGCCTCGTCTATCTGTTTCTCTTGGCTCCACAGAGTGTGTGTGTAGCAGCTGCCGGCCCTTATTGTCTACCAGGGTGTGTGTTTATATGTGTGTGTGTATATCCATGTTACATGTGGATTATCTGTAGTTATGTAACAGCTGCTCAGATATGAATCTGAGAGGCTGATGAGGGGATGATTGGCAGCTCGGCTCCCAGAATAGACGAGGAATCTCTCTTTGATGAGGCCCCCGAGCTCTTCACGGGGCTTTCTAGAGAAAGCTCTCTGTCGTCTTCGTGATCGGTGGAGATAATATCTTAATTAGACAGATTAGTTTGTAAAAAAAAATATAGCAAAGCATTTCAGCCCCTCATTTAGAGCCTGTTAGATGCCTTTATGGCTCTCAAATAGGTTTTGTCTCTTGTGTGATTAGAGGACGTCGAGGGATGTTTAAACCTCATGTTGGTCTGTGGTGCATTAGAGAATAATAGGCAATTTGGCACTTTATCATGGAAAAAGATACGATCTCTTGCACAAGGTCCGTTAGTAGCTGTTGTGTGTCACATCATCTTCGTCACCGATGGATGTGTAGATGTTGAAATGTCAAGTTTTTCTAAGCACTTTAAGACGTCTTATTCTGTATGTTGGTTTAAGAATTAATGATTGAAAGTTCATTCCTGACCTTTGAAACAGAGTTGATATAAACAATCTGAATGGAAAAATATTTCATAGACTAAATTACTGATTGATTGATAAATAGGTTAATGAAATGATGATGAAAATAGATTAATCTAGAGCTAAAATAACTGATTAAGATAGGATAAACCCATGAGGGGGAATTCAGTTGTTGCAGCTGCAAGGACAGAAACAACTAAACATATATAGAGAAAGTAGAAAATAAATAATTAGAGGTATATAAAACAAATAGAAGAATAGAAGTAAAAATAGAAACTATACAAGAGCAAATACAGAGAAAATTACAAGACACCGGTGACAGTGGCGTCATATATATACAGTATATACAGTATATATGTAAACATTGTACAGCAGAAAACTATGATTAAGTTATGATCCTTAATGTTTGTCTGTATTTATATAAAAATATTATATGTGTAGGATATATACGATACAGCAAAAGGTGTAATATAGTATAGTGTAGCATGATATACAGCAATATAACATCATATAATATTGCATAGTGAGTATGGTATAGTAGATATAGTAAATAATAAACTTTGAAATTTGTCCTCTGCATTTAACCCATCCTTAAGAGCAGTGAGCTGCTGTAATGCGCCCAGGGAATGAATAAAATAAAGAATAATAAAGATAAAGATAAATGATAAAATAAATAGGATATAAAATAGAATCAAATATAAAAAAGAATAAATAAAAAATATAAATAATAAAAAATATAGTTAAATATATAACAAAAATATATAGAAATATAGTTAACCAACAGAAAATAATAAGTAACTATTGTAAAAATGAAGAATATTATCTGGTTCCAGTTTCTCAAATGTTGAGTTTTGCTGTTTTTCTTTGTCTTGTGTGAAGTAAACTGAATATATTTGGGTTTTGGAGCGTTGGTCAGACAAAACAAACGTTCAAAAGGTTCTGGGATATTATGATGCCATTTTTCACTATTATTCTGACACTGATATTGTCAATTATTTGAGTCTAACTCCGCTCAAATATGTGTTTTACTTCTTGTTACTTCAGTTGGATGTTTGACCTTCACTGTGCAGAATGATGTACGTGCAGTTTGACACTAGAAAGGAGGAAGGTTTCTTTGCGCTCAACTTAGATCTGAGTTTAAGACGTGTGCACACTAGTTTGCAAGTTGTCATGGTCTTTTTATTTATTTATTTATTTATTTATTAATCTTTTCTGGAGGGATCTTTAATTAATTTTGTCATGAGAAACTGATTATTTGCAGCTCTGAAGGGAATAGTGTCCACATTACCAAACAGAAGTCAAACTTGTAACTGTTGTTGCCTGTGATGGCCATCAGAGGGCGCTGTATACCTCAGCTGGAGTCTGTGCAGCTCATGTTCAGTGTTTCTGACTGCAAACTGGAGAACTTGTGTTTACAGAACTGTGAATGCAGCAAGGAAAGAAAGATGAAGAAGAATAAAAGACAAACTCATTGTTAAGTTTTGTAAACTTTATTGATTTCCATGATGTAAAGCTTGTGTTTAAATGTTTTAACGGACTTGCTCCTCTGCCTCTCTGCAAATACATCATGAGACTACAGAGCTGTAGCAGATCCACCAGAGCAGCTTTAAGTGGCAGCTGTAAAGTTCAATTCTGCAAAACAGCTTTCTCTGTGAAAGGAATGAAGTCTTTGAACTTGCTACCTTATCACTTGAAATCTGCTGCAAACTTTACCCCTTTTAAGAGAGCAACCAAATCCTGTTTAATTCAGCGACAAACCTGTACTCATGTCTAGTTTTTAAATGGAATGTTTTTAAATGTGTGCTTTATTGTATTTATTTATTTTTCCTGTAATCATTCCTGTTTTAATATCTTATTTTCACTAAAAAGCCCTTCTGGGGACAGGTGTTGCACATTAGCATCGGCTATAAGCACTATGATACTTGCATCAGATAGACGTTTTTAAATTGTCTATGTACATTGTATTCCTATCAAATAAACCATAAAATGAAAATGAAATGCAAAAATCTGAAATGATTTGGGAGTTGTACTTTCAATCCATCAAACCTCTCGGCATTGTGGGTAAAGCCTGAGCGAGCCCTCATAATTCATGCAAAGCGTGTCAGAGTCCTGCACAATCACTGCGTTTTGATTTGCATGAATACAGCACAGGGATTTATATGATGTATTTGATTCAAGGTCACACTGAGGTCTTTTACATGTTACGTTTTTTTTCAAGTTATTACAGTTTAGACACACAGACGGTCTACACATGTACCACAATTTCCTTCCCACCCACCTAACTGACAGTCCTGGTAAGGTAAAAACACCACATTAAGATGTTTTTGCTGCTTGATGCCAGTCTGGACGTACCAACCATGACGCCTGCCTGCTGCCCTCACATATCTGGACTTCTACCAACCAAACCTGCTCCGCCAAAATCCCATCTTTCCACAGCCAAAACTCCATCTTGGCAACACTAAAATATTTCTGTGGCATCTCCCAGCTCCCATAAAACTCAGATTGGACCATTTACTAGAGAGATTTTGCCCCCACATTTTATCTCTTTGGTTGTTGTTTTTTATCCAGTTTAGAGAAATCATGACCTTTGCTTTGACACCTGCTTCCCCTCAAAACTAATTTACTCTCAAACCTCGTTACTGCCTCCACTGAAATTAACTTCCTATGAAACAGCATGGACAGATTCCTGCTATCTGAAATAATGTGACCACAGTGGACAAATGACATTTGGAGAGAGACGATATACTGGACGTGTGGGACATTCCTCATACTACAATCCATAAAGCTCTCTCTCATAAAACTCTTTTATAGTTTTATTTCTCCCTCTTTGTGCAGCAGATATTAAATACTTGTTGGAGATGGAAATAAACCAGTGAGAGGATAGAAAGGACAGAGGAAGGAGGATTTTTAGTCAGAAATACTTCAACAACGGCTGCTGTGTCGCCCACATTTTCTACTAAAACCTCTCCCTGCACTTCAGATTTCATGGACACAGAGCTTTGTTAAGTGCTTCCCTCTCTTTGGTTACCACTTCAGAGAACAGTCTGTTTACTCCGTCCTTACCTGAGTGGAAAATCTCAAGTGCTTCTGTCAAAATACCCTCAAAGAAAGAAAATCCTCCTCCTGTCGGCACAAACTGGTCCATAAAGTAATATTTCATATGTGGGTGGCAGTAGACCACCAGATGATGTGTTCGTCTACACCTGCTTTAGTGGAGGAGGAAGATGTGACACTGTTTGATGTTAAGATTTATCTATTCATGAAGTCTTCTTTTGCGAGAGAGACCTCAGACCAAATTACATAAGTCTACATAAAATAGCACAACAAAATTCAGTCACACACTGTTAGACTTTTTATTGTATTTTTGCTGTAACTTAGCCTACTGGCAACACTGATAGTGTAACTGTTTAATAGAGCAATCTATAGAGTGAATGAAGAGAGGGAGCGGCGTTAGTGAGAACAAAGCAGTGAATCAGAGAAATAACTAATTATTTTCTGGTTGTTTCATGGTGGATACGGTCTAAAGCACAAATAAACAAGACCACAACTCCACACAACTCCGCCCAACCTTGCGGGAAAGTGCCGTGCTGCCGGATTTTCAGTGAATGGCTTCATTCTGTTCGCTTTAGCTCAGCGCTGCTCTTGGTCAAACTCAAACTAACCGATAGCAGCACTCTGCACACAGCAGAGGAGAGACAGAGGAGAAGGGAAACACTGGAGCACATGCACATAAAAACATACAACCCGTTCTCATCTGTGAAATGAGGCCGCTTTGTATCTGACAGAGCTAAAGGGGGACTTGTGCCTCGGTATCAGACACCAAGGGGCGTGACAAATCGGTGGTATTTGAAGACCTGAAAGGGCTGCACATCCTGTGCGTTGTTATTGGCTAGGGGTTACACCCCCCATGTGGGGCCAAAAGGCTGTTTACTGACGCCCAGAAGAGTCCCGATCACAACAAAATAAGAAGGAAAAAGAAAATACAGGCAGAGGGCTGCAGGGTCTCTGCAGAAACAGACACCACCAACACACTTTAGTGGGTCATAAGTGATGATTTTGTATCAGTCTATACATTGTTTTGTTTTTTAGAAAATGCCTGCTTTTAAATACCTTTAATTACTTCTTTGTTTGTTTCAGACCCAAACCAGGTCCTGAGCACTGGAGGACAGCTAATAATGACAAAATTGTTTCATGGTTTGTTCATCACTTACTATTTTAAAGTAAATTCTGATTTGTCAAAAAATATAATTGAGCTCTCTATAGCTATAATAGACTAGATATCTGATTTTTTTAACAATAGTAAAAATAATGTATTTCATACAGTTGCTTAATGAATGTAGCATTGTATTTAGTGCCTCTTAACACTGTTGAAGTGCGCTATAGGGCAAGGTGGTTAACCTCAAACTGCTCCTGAGCTGCTGCTTTGCTTCTACACCTGCCCTCCGGTCTGCCTGAGGGACGATATATTCACTTCTACTGCAGAAAGGAAATTAATGCCATTAATATGTGTAAATTAACCAATTAAGCACTTCTAACCTAAACTAATGATCCATTAACTTTATCAATAAATAGACTGGGAATATAACGTACAGCGAAGGCCGTCCACTTTCCTCAGGTCAAGCAGCAATTCTTCCCTTCATTTATTGATTTTTCTCACATGTAAGCTGTGCACAGTTCAACACTACATCACCAACACCAGCAGCAACATTAACTGGCCCCGTCCTCCCATCAGTCACTCTCAGGCAGACGTAACCTCACACGCCCCGGGTCGTACATGGCCTTTCACAGCAGCATGTCAAGAAAGTTCAGCAGGCAAGTCAGCTGGGAACAAACTCTTCTTCACAATGACAGCTAGAAAGAGGCAAAAACAAAACAAGGAGGAAAAAAGATGACTAGTATGCAAAACATAAACGAAACCAGAATTTAAAACAACTTTACAAATGGCACAAGCAACCACAAGGACACTATAAGCAATTAAAACATGAGACAGAGAACTTAATTTCCAGAGAAACAGCCGCATCTGTTACTATACATGATGAACATGGCAAACTTCACTTTCTTTTTACAAAAATCCTACAAGTGATAATCTGCTGTCATGCTCTGGAAACATCTAATATAGTGAAACCGTTGTGTGAAAACAATGACAGGATGTGCCAAAAATATCAGTCGGGTACATCTCAGATGTGGTAGACTTAAAGGTCATGACCTTTGATCTTTTGGTTTGGAAAATCCTGTCTGCGGTGTTGAAGAAGGAAATGGTGCCAATGGCTGCTATTAGTCACAGATTCCCCTTAAATGCCCTGCACCTATAGACCATAATCATAATATATTAATATAAAACTCTATGTGCTTCACAAAAGATAACAACACCAAGAGTCTATATGTTATCATCACAGCTATGCTTTTTTTATTTTTTTTAATATTTTATTTTCAAATTTTTTAACCAAATATACCAAACATACAAAACACAAACTCACACAAACATGGCTCCAAATTCCCTCCCTGTTCCGCCAAACATACAAACTGAAAAAGAACCATACTGAAAAGGAGTAGGCTAGTTAACTATCAATTGAATTAAAAAGGATATAGAAAAAACAAATTAAATACACAAATAAAGAAATCATAAATACAGCTGTGCTTTGAGCTAAATGCTATTATCATAGATATAAAACAGTTTTATTATGTACTTTATTTATTATTTAAAAATACAAAAAAATATTAGCATATACAGTAATTATAAAATTATATTTATTATTATTTATTTTATATTTATAACTTTTATATCATATATATATATATATATATATATATATATATATATATATATATATATATATATACTGTATAATGTGAAGAAAATGTTTGTGTCTAGACAGTAACCCGTATTGCGAAAACTTGCAGAAACTCTCGCGAGACTTGCTACCTGACGTCCTTAACTACTGGAGGTCAACGCCTAACAGTAACCATCTCGCGAGAGTTTCTCCAATTGGCTGGTTCCCTTCTTGACACGACCAAAAACAAAACTGAATATTTAATTTACAACACAGAGTGTAAAGTTAGTCATTAAATGCCTCATCTCTGAACACCACAGGGTGTCTACTGTAACACACAAAAGTAAGTTAAACTCGCTATTTAACTCGCTACTCGCTTATTTTTACTGTTTTTCAACCGTTAGCAATGTTATTGACTGTTTAATGTTGTTAGCATAATGTTAGCTTTGTGGCTAATAGCTGAGTGCGTCATAACTAAGGCCCGTCCTATTTCCTGGAGCAGTGAACAACATTTCCATTGCATAGGAACATGGGATGGTAATGATAGTTTCCAGATAATAGCCAACCCCCACAGTTACCAGGGAAACCAAGTGAATGGATTGTTAAAAACTAGATTTTGGTTGCAAATATGCATGAAAATATAAATTAATGGTCTCAACTTTTGTTTGTTTTGCTGGATTAAGTGTTTAGCAGGTATAATTTCAAGTTTACATTTTAATCTACCATGTTTGCATGCTGATATTTAGCAATTAGCACTATTTCTACTATACTACTTTCATAGACTAAGCTACTGGAGTTACCCTGCACTATATTCACTTTTTAACAGTCTCTTCTGCACTTTATTCATTTTTAACAGTCTCTTCTGCACTATATTCACTTTTTAACAGTCTCTTCTGCACTTTATTCATTTTTAACAGTCTCTTCTGCACTTTATTCATTTTTAACAGTCTCTTCTGCACTTTATTCATTTTTAACATTCTCTTCTGCACTATATTCAATTTTTTAATAGTCCTGCACAGTTGTTACCCTGCAATATATTCACTTTTTAACAGTCTCTTCTGCATTATACTCATTTTGAACAGTCTCTTCTGCACAATATTCACTTTTTAACAGTCTCTTCTGCAATATATTCACTTTTTAACAGTCTCTTCTGCAATATATTCACTTTTTAACAGTCTCTTCTGCACTATATTCACTTTTTAACAGTCTCTTCTGCAATATATTCACTTTTTAACAGTCTCTTCTGCACTATATTCACTTTTTAACAGTCTCTTCTGCAATATATTCACTTTTTAACAGTCTCTTCTGCACTATATTCACTTTTTAACAGTCTCTTCTGCACTATAGTCGTGTATCACAGCTTTTACCCTGCACTATATTCAGTTTTAACAGTTTTCTTCATCTCCTTGTATTTTTATATCTGGTACATTTTGTTATGTACTTTGTACTTTGCACTACTAACTTTTTTACTGCCTTTTTACTAACATGTTTTGCACTATGGAACTGTGATGCAGGAAACTTGAATTTCCCTCGGGATCAATAAAGTTACTATCTATCTATCTATCTATCTATCTATCTATCTATCTATCGGCATTAAGTACAACTGAGGCTGATGGGAGTGTCATTTATATATATAAATACACTTTTGGTCAAAATAAATTTTTGAGAGAGCATATGAGGTTAATGGATTTATAACTATTTGTCTGACAAAACTGATAAAGGAAAGCAGCTACTGAGCACGTCAACAGATCCATTACAATGATAACTGAGCAAAACACCATCCACTGATAATAATAGATCATGTGAAGCATGTCTACTTTGAAGTATAGGCCTGGATACTATCTTGTAAATCAGGTGCAAAAGTTACAAATTAAGACTCGGGTTTCACACTTTGTCAGATTATAGTTGATTAATCCATTAGTCAATTCACAGAAAATCAATCACTTAATCATTTAAATCAGTTTTCAAGCAAAAAATTTCAAATATTATTGGGTTTCAGACCGTTAAAGGTGAGAAGTTGCTGCTTTCCTTGTCTTAACATTAAAGGAAATTTAATATCTTCTGGGTTTTGACAAAACAAGACACTTGATATCCATCACAGAAAACTGTAATGGGCATTTTTCACCGTTTTCTGATGTTTTTTTATCAGAATCAGATTTACATACAGGGAATTTGACTCAGAGAGAAATAGAAATAACAGCTATAACAGGACAACAAAGCGGGACAATAAAGGTAAAGAATAGACAGGACTGTTATGTACACAAGTATGTGAAAAATAGGTGTAGATATAAGTATTATATAATATATATAAAAAGCACCAAGGACCAACAATAAAATAAGAAATAAAAGTCTATATACAAGTCAAGTGTTCAATAAGTTTTAAACAATATAAATAGTGCAAAGAAATACAAACAGAATGGATATGCATGGACTTTTATTAATCAATAATGTCTTTTATCAGATGTTAAATAGCATTTGAAGTATATTTAAGCCTACATGTGATGCTGTAAAGGGACTTAAAGGAACATCACCCGGCTTTCATATGGGTTAGTTTTTAAAATAGTGTTTTTGTGGGTTGTATAGGCTACAGAGGCCTTCATCAGGGTGTCTGCAGTGTAGACAGTCATCCTCACTGCCAGATAGAGGCGAGTTTTACATTCTTTGAGAGGAGGAGTGGACTTGAGGTGGTTGAAACATCACACCCTGCATTCCAGCACAGGCCTGGTATTGTAGTCTCTCTGTGCATGCCATGCAGCATGTGTTGTGTCTGAGTTGAACTTCCTCGTCCTGCAGAAGAAGAAGAAAGAAGGAGGATGGAGGCGTGACGTCGCAGCTTGCAGAGAGAGTAGGCCCACGGTACGGTACGGCAGCAGCGGAGAGGCAGTGCGGGGACGGACGCTGTGAGCTGCCGCAGAGGAGAGTAGACTACTGCTGCGAGACACCGGGGCACAAAACAACCGGCAACTTTGCAGAGAGACGACAGACAGCCATAATGCGGCACCGCCACCGCCCGCCGACCCCGGAGCTGCTGATGTGACTGTGCACGCCCCAGAGGAAGGAGGAAGGCAGGGAGGAAGCGGCGGACAACCAGCACCACCTCTCCGCCCGGTCGCCTCGCCTCGTCGCGGTGACATGTCCTCGCTAACCGTGGAGGAGGACCAGAAATGGTTACCGACACACGTTCAGGTGACGGTGCTGAGAGGCAGGGGCTTACGGGGCAAGGGCAAGCATGGCACCAGCGACGTGTACACCATCATCCAGCTGGGGAAGGAGAAATACTCCACCGGCGTGGTGGAGAAGACCACAGAGCCGGAGTGGAGGGAGGAGTGCTCCTTCGAGCTGCAGCCCGGCGTGCTGCTGGAGAACAACGGGCTGAGCAGCAGCTGTCCGGCCGGGAGCAACGAGCTGGTCCTCATCGTGATGCACCGGGGACATATGGGCATGGACGTGTTCCTCGGACAGGCGGTGGTGCAGCTGGACAAGGTCTTCCATGAGACTAGATACGTGAGAAACCAGTAAGTTCAGCTGTCTATACATGCAATATTTGTGTGTGGTGTGTGTCAGCATGCAGATGGGGGTGACCAAAAGCTGCCATATCTGTTTTCCCATGCTCATTGAACACATCATGGTATTTCTAGTGTGCTTTTGTGCTGTTTTAGTTGCTACACAGTTTTGTTCTCAGATATAAACACAGCTGTCAAGTCTCTGGTGCTGCATCAGGGCCCTGCAGACACACCCTCCCTCCTCCCACAGACACCAAACTAACTCATCTGACCACTATTCACCTCACTACCCCCCCAAAAACCCCAGACCTTCTAGAAACCTCCTCCACATTATGTGTGTTTGTTTTGTTGTGGGCTTCTTAAAAAGGTTGTTTCCCCATAGCCTGGGCATGACGTAGAGCAAGGGGGGGATTAATGCCTGTCCCAATTCCAGGGATTATCTAACAGATTCATGATCCGAGAGCTACAAGGTATTTTTAGCATAACATGTTGTTTTACAAAAGACCGACCCACCCATCCACTGGAGCACGGGATGTAAATAAGTGATGCAAAGTTTGATGTTGCATACATTAAACATCTTAAAAGGGAGTTTCCACCCTCCGATAACTCATATTTATTAGGGATGTAAGAAAATATCTAAAATCGAATATCACAATATTATCTTTCGTGATACTGTATTGATTCTCATGATCCGAGAGCTACAAGGTATTTTTAGCATAACATGTTGTTTTACAGGAGACTGACCCACCCACCCAATGGAGCATGGGATGTAAATAAGTGATGCAAAGTTTGATGTTGCATACATTAAACATCTTAAAAGGAAGTTTCCACCCTCCCATAACTCATATTTATTAGGGGTGTAAGAAAATATCTAAAATCGAATATCGCAATATTATCTTTTGTGATACTGTATTGATTCTCAAAAACACTATTGATTTTTAATTTATAGTTTACATGCAAAGATTAACTCAGTCAATACTTTATATTTTATTTACAAAGAGATGTACCCTCTCAAAGTAGTGCTATGATGTTGGATGTGATAAATGCAAATGCAGATCATACTGTTCTGATTGCATACACTTTTTTTACTCAGATTTTACACATATGGTGGTGTGTTCTTGATACTATGACAATTTTCCTAAAATTCGATTAAAAAATTGCAATATATCCCCCTACTTACAGTATCGCAATAGATTGCAATATATTGAATCGTAACCCCTGTATCATGAAACGTATCATATCGCCAGATTCTTGCCAATACACAGCCCTATTATTTATGATCATTATGTGATTTTGGTTGAAGTTATTTAGGGGTGAAGGACAGTAATGTTTTGGTGCATCAACTCTCCTTTAACCTTAATGTTATATAGCTTTAACACTCCCATAATCCCTTTCAACACCTCCAGACCTCAAGCGTGAACTTGATGCATTTCAGCTAGGGCTACACGATTTTGAAAAACAAACTAATTGCAATTATTTTGACAGATGTTGCAGTTGCGATATGATTTGCAATATTAGAGGGTATGCTCATTTTTACATCATTATTCTCATTTTCATTGAAAAATAATTATGGTGTGACTTTTGCAGGGAGCCCGTAGAATGTGTAGATGCCAGGACATCTCTGCAGCACGACAATATTTAATTTAAAATGGTATTTTGACACATATTTCACCTTTAACAAATATCGCAATTTCCTCCTCATCCTGCGATTTGTAAATTGCAGTAGGCCATATTGCGATTTTGATAAAATTGATTAATTGTGCAGCCCTAATTTCAGCTGTAGGTTTGATATTGTTTGCATAACAATGTTTGTATCACTTTGTACTCTTAACTCAAACATTTTGCGTGACAGCAATGCATTATGGTCACCCGAGGCTACTGTCAGTGGCGAAATTGGACCCTCTACTTCTTCTATGATTGATTTCACCCTGTTTGCTTGTAGATCGGTGCACAATTTAGAGCATACAAAACAGTTTTGTTGATTTAGAGACTGACAGCAAAACCTACTGATGTTTTGGACAGTTTTAAACATTTCCTGCCATTAAACCATAATGAGATGTGGTGGCGGTTTGTTTACATTCTTCCAGACAGAGCTAAATTACTTTTTTCCACTTGAAAAGGACAGTTAGTTTAACACAAGTATCATCATATTGTGACCAAGCAATAAAAAGTGCATCAGCAGTAGGTGTATTTGTAATAAGTGCCAGAGTATTTTCGGTCCAGCAGTCCAGTATGAGTCAGAATTGGTACCTGATCCAGGAAATCCCCCACCATTCTGACACCCTGTTCCCTGAGCACAGACTCAGTATTTTGGCTCGATGAAAAACACAAATGTTTCTCTCAGCCCTCTTCAGTTTCTGTGTCCTTCATGGCAGTTTGATTTAAAAAATGACTACCAGCCGACCCGACTGTGCTTTCACTCAGATAGACCTGTGAATATGAGCTGAAAGGGGAACCAGTCTCCTCCTGTTGGAGCTGGTCACTTGAAGGTTAGAGTCAGCCTGTGATGTTGACGTGTCAGCAGTTTGGCGTCTTGGTACATTCAGTGTCTCCATGTGGTATTCGGTGAATCTGGGCTGGTCAATAGCAACACAGTCAACACTGCTCATTTATATAACATCTTGGGTTTGATGGAGAACATCTACCAAAACATGAGCCACATTTTTAGGAGAAACTGTTGTTTTTGGGCTACTTACAGGGTTCAATGTTAATGTTTTCTGGCAAGTGGGTCAGAAATCTATTTACCCACAGTCATATTTTACTTGCCCCTATACAAATTGTTTTATTTATTATCAAAGAACAACAAAGACTTAAGTTCATTGTCCTGTTTTATCCGCCTTGCTCTCAAATTTGCAGCAAACTGCCCAATGCACATCCTCTGACACCGCCCAACTAAACTCCTGTTTCCAGGATAATTGAACGCTTGTGCTTCAGCTCATTAATTTTGTCTTTACCCGGCGCCGTTTTCTCACGAGTGCCCGATCAGTACTGCGTATATGCAACTCTCGACAGAGATGAGAAGGCAGCGAGGTGGCTCACTCCTTGGCTACTTCCATCATCACCTCTGGGGAAAAAAATGTGTTTAATTATTTTTTACCACTTGCCTGATTAGGCAAGTGAGTTGCAATATTTACTAGCTCGACGTGGCATTTTAGCGGGCAAGCCTTATTGTTGAGCCCTGACTTGATGCTAGTGCTACAATATAAGATGCTAAAGACAAAAGCTCCTGCAGACTCGGTCACCATCAACTCTACAATTGAATTTGTGAATACGCTTTGAAACTTAGCTTGAGGATGGTCTGATGTCTGTGACTAAAAATATGTAATCTTTTTGAGGTGTAAACAAAAGCAGTATGAATGGCATATAGTAAACATTTTTCAAATAGCCTACTTAAAAGAATACTCTACCAATTTTAGCATTGCACTCCTATAACATTATCACACTCATGATGGGCAGTTTAAAAAAAGAGAAGATGCAGCAGATCCGGTGATATCGTCTTTTTTAGCCCACGCATTCTTCTTCCTTGTCAAAACATAGCGCCTACATTACCCACAATGCAACTTGATCGCCGACAGTTTGGTAGGAGATTCGGGTATGTTATGCTAGTAGCTGCTAATGTATGTAGCCCATGGATGTATATTAAGACCTGTTATTACACTGCTTTGTTGAATACTCGATTCTGATTGGTCAGTCACGGCGTGCTACGGTCTGTTATTTCTTTATAACAGACCGTTGCTATGTATAACGGACCGTTGCTATGGGCGCAGTTTGGATGTCGGACTCTTGCGGACCGTTTTTGTGTCAAATTATTGATTTCTTAAGTAAGTAGCCGTGTAATAAGCGGGATAATGTACAGCTAGCGGTTCATAGTTGTGAAATAAACCCCTCTACGTCGGGGTGCGGTTTGGGTTTATTTCACAGCAATGACTGGCTCGCTGTACATTATCCCTTACATAAGTGATCTACAAAATTACATCCAAATTAATTGTTCAATTCAAACTGTAATTAAAGACTAGCAAGAGTAGTTATTGAGTTAAGTTATTAAAGAACATAACTCAAGATATCATTAATATCATAATATTGTTTTCAGCTGTATTGGCCAGCTCTATAAAGACACAATTGAGTTAAGTATTGAGGTTGAGCCATAGTGATGACACAGCAGTTATTTTGCTTTTTCATAAATGCTTTGAGATCAGAAAATTGTTCACAAATAGAAAAGGATGATTATCTTTATCTGTTTGCATCTTTAAAAATGTCAACAGCACATGACTGCACAGTTTTGCGGCGTTATAAAACTATGTTTTCACTTCAGGATGATTTGTGGTTTTGGGCTGTTCCCAGTAACACCCTTAAAAGTAAAGGTGTGTGATTTGTGTTATCTTTTGACTCTCATGATAGAGTAATAATAGGTTCTTCAAGGTTGTTATTTAGTTTAAGGTGAGCTTTATTTGCATGGTGATAAAACCTAGAAGGTAGGGATGAATGGTGGCAGTAAAATAGGATAATAAAAGTGCCATCAATTAGCTGCTCAGGTGAGATGCAGGAAAGAAAAACAGGTGATTTTTAAAACCAGCTCAACTCAACACAAACAAAGCAACAACAAAAGGCACAGATGACCACATCATTTTTCATTTCAAGCCTGGGGTTTTCTGTGGTAGTCTGACATTTAGTATTGCAGAGGTTGAGGACTGAGCCAAGACTCCTTCACTTTACAGTTTCTAATATTTATAAAGCCCTTTAGAGGAGGTTGGGGGCGTCACAGTGATGTAGAGCTCTGGGTCGTATATCTCAGCAAATGGAGATACGTCAGGTCGAAGTGGCTCTTTTCTTCTGAACCTCTGGCGTGTTTTATTCTCCCTAGGATTCATCAGTTTCCACACCGTGTACTTCTGAATCAGCGTGTTCCAGTCATAGTCAGTGGAAATGAAGGATGAGGTTTAAATTTAGATGTGGTTATGGCGGAAAAGATGAGTTTGTTCTGCAGGTGAGATGATGAAGAGAAAGTGATGATTAAACTAGTGAGGTGAGGACTTGAGGCGTGAATCTTGTAGCCTTTCCGAAACCAAAAACATGAGAGCAAAAAGTGTAAGAAAGAGTGTTTATCTGCTCTAACATAAGCTGCAAACTTTAGCATGCACTTCTAACTAGCTTACTACCTACAGTTGTAACAATGTGTAACTTTAAAGGAGCGCATCATTAATTAATTACATTAATTTGTGGGGTTAAAGGTTACATTAGAAAAGTAAATAGCATATTAACCGTGTAGTATTTCCCCCACTATGTGGAAGCTGCTCCTGGATGCTATCAGAGTTTAGGCTAACATTAACTTTCCTTTCCTCTACGGGCTAAGCTAAGTAGCCAAACCGGTTTATGTTGGAATGAAAATTACTTATAATTGATGGCTAATTAGCGCTACATGGCAACACAACAACAAGGCTGTTTCTATACAGTATGTCCATGTCTTCTACATGATCATCAACTGGTGAGAATGCTGAGTTTATACCTGGGACATGTTAGCTTTAGCCTCAGTCTTTAGCATGATACCCCTGTATTGAGTATATCCATCAAGTGCATATTTAACACCCCGTTCACAACGCTTTAAAACAAGTCAGCTTGAAACATAAAAAGTAAGTCTGCTGGATACAGTTAGCTACGGCTAACAAAATCTGTTAGCGATAGTCAGTGGTGTAGTGGTCGTTGATGAGGTGGGTGTACTACTAGGTAGAGATGGGTGGGTTACAGAGGAAGAAGTGGGTATACTCTCTTTATATATATTCTAATGGCTTTTTGGCTGATAGGTGGGTATACTCCATATACCTAAGTATACCCTCCACTACACCACAGGCGACAGTTGTCATTTCAATCGGTAAAATCAACGGTCGCTGGCTGTAAATTAACTATACTTGTTCATGAACTTATTAAAATTTGATGTGAGATGCATAATGAGTAGTTTAGGACTTGAAACACAAAGACTTGTGACTTGCAAAACAATAAATTTGTCCCACCTCTTAGTTGATCAACCTTTGCGTAATCGTTTAAGTAATTTATCCAGCAAAAATGCCAAACATTCTCTGGTCCACCTTCTCAATTGTGAGGGATTTGCTGCTTTTCTGGATTTGTATATACCTGTAAATTAAATATACTGTATACTGGTTAATGGTTTTGGACTGTTTGTTGAACCAGGCTATTTCAAGAAACCACCTACGGTTCTGGGAAATTGTGAAGGGAACACATTTCCCCCTATTTTAAACTAAAATAAACTAAACGATTAATCGATTATGAAAATAATTGTTAGTTACAGCCCTACATAAAACACCAAATCAGTATCCTGGATTCTCTTCCTCTACCTTTTTGTTGTAAGATAGAAAAATTACCAATGTTATGAGCATAAGACACAGTTTATCTTCACCAAATTTGCAAGGAGAGCAGCAAAACAACCACAAGAATGCTTCATTGTCCCAGCATGTCTAATCTCTATTCAGCTATTTCTTCAGTAAATGAAGGCAGAGCAGCTGCCATTGAATGGGTGGCATGGGAGGATGCAGTGGCCGCGGTGTATTTGCATGTTGAGCTATCGGTATAGAGGAGATTCCCGGAAAGGTGGGTGTTGGGTGAATTCCCCTGCAGGGTCTGTCAGGAGGAAGCTACAGAAACACATGCCAAATCAACACACTGTGGACTAAAACTAGCAAGCAACCCACGATATAACCAAAAAAATGTAATTTGCGATGCTTTTGCTGATTATTGAAAATGTCGTACACAATATTTCCTTCATAATCAAGTTTCTTCCCAAGAGAGTGATTTAAAGTTTCAGCTCTTTTTTCTGCAGACCAGGGATTCTTGGTTGAGTGGTTCTTGCAGCGCTGACATAGATGTTAGATTTGGTATTTTATAAGCACTCCTTTTTATGCCATTTCTGTCTCAGTTTCACATCTCGTTGTGTTGTTTATCTGAAGGAAGCAAAGCTCTGATGTTGTTTCAGACGAGCGAGAGTTACCGAGGCAGGCCGGAGAACTGAACCTCCATCTGCTGAGTGAGACTGTGTGTGTTTCTGTCTATGTGTGTGTGATGTACATCCAGAAAAACCCTCTGTTAAGAGCAGGCATGCTTTCAGTAGCTACTGCCGAGAGAGTATATGGTTTAATGGACAGTAGAGGTTACATAACAGAATGACCGGACAGTCTTAGATAATGTAAATGTGCCTCAGCTTGTTGAAAACAAGGAGATTTATCAGATTAACTTCAGTAAAACACATTCTATAGGTAGCAGGATATATAGCTGCCTACATTTTACTCATATATATATATATATATTCCTGAGTCATGTAGAGGTTGTGTAGTTGCATCACAAATCTCCCATCAGCCTGTCTGGCATCATCATGGCGGTACAGTGAAGCAAAGACTAGGAGAAGACTCATGGAAATGACTGCTGTGGTAGCTAGGTCATTAGCCAGCATGCTAATGTAAGCAAAGCAGCCAATGCTAAGGGACGCTAAGCTACCACTAGCTTCTTAAGGATTTAGCAGTTGTGTAAATGTTGTAGGGAGTTTTAGCTGACCTGATATACATTTTATCTGACTGTTAACTCCGCAGAATAATGATTAATTTCTCCTTAATTGATTCCAAATGCACTTAAAATTATTTTTATTATTAATGGAGCATACATTTATTTATTTTTACCACACTCACCTTTTAAGCTTTAATGTTTACTTTAAATTAAAAAATGAATCATTATGTCAAAAACCCAAATTTCTCAATGTCATAAAAGGAAAGTGGCTTGTTGTCTTCATCTTAATTTAATGTCAAAAGAAGCTTTAATGGCTTTTTCAAATGAAACCCTTTAAACCCTTTGACCACAAACAGGTGATCTCTATTTAACTAATTAGGTGGCTATTAAATCCTACTGACTGTACTAGTCATGATTTAGGTGTGTCATAATGAAGGGAGTGAATTAGAGGTCAAACAAAAAGTATTTTTTATTTTCAGAATAACATTGTTTCTTTTTGTTTTCACACAACTATTATTAATTTATCAGAAGATAAAAGACCTGGCAGGTAACTGCACCTAAAAAACTTTGTTTGTCTACAAATTTCAGTTCATCAAAACACTATCGGCTGTTAATCAACTGTCTTTAACCTTCAAAATGCAGTCTTATAAGCTTAATTTGACCTAAAATGACGATGTAACAGACCAGTTTCTCTCTCTAGAGTTCATCCTTTCTTATCTTTTACTTTAAAATTCAGGATTCTGAAGCTTTAATTATTTTAATTCGCTACATGGCTATAAATTACTGAAAAATGTGATATTGGAACCTCTGCTGTTTTTAGCTGTTTTTTATTATTAAATAGACTAATTCATCTTGATGTAGTGGAGAAAATATGGACATTTGATGGATACAATGATGTGGTTTGGTTTGTAGTGAAACTCAGTGAGTTAGATATTTTATTAATGCGTTTATAAAATGTCAGCTTGGTTGCTGTAGCTCAAATCCTTCTATATGATTGCCAGTTCTGAACGCCTTTTTAGGCTGATCTCACTTTAAAGACTTTTAATGAAGAGATTTAGCACTGGTTCTTGTACATAAATCTTCTAAAGGCATTACACTGTAGTTAAAAGATTAAAGTCTGCTCAAATAGAGAAACAGCCACAGTGCATTTAGTCTCACATAGCTCGACAATTTTGCTACTTTGCAGACAGAAGCATCTGGACACAAAGTTAACTGGAATCTGCCTTTTGTAATGCAGAAATTGGCCTTGACCTTCACAAAAGATGGTCTCTTATAATAACAGCACAGTCCAATAGAAGGAAAGTTGAATGTTGTATTATTTGTTGTAGCATTTATAAGCAAACGGATAGCAGCGGCCTTGTTATCTGGATGTAGCTGCAGCTCCTACTTCTGTTTGTGGTCATCTACTTTTACTCATTGACTCATTTTAATGTTGTTTAATACTTAAACAACGTCCACCTAATAATGTTTTTCACAGGTGATCAGTCAGGTATTTTGGAGGAGGATATGCAGGTATTTAATCTTCATCATGTGTTGTTTTATTGTGACCACAATTTATTTTTTGTATTTCTCTTATTTGTCCTGTGATTAGGAGAAATAATAGTGTCATCCTGTTGAGTTGACAAAATAATTATCCTGTGATCACATTATGTTAAGATCACAAACTTTACTTAAATACTTTGATTATCTTGTTGACATAACTATATGGTGATCTCAAGAAAACCAGCGTGTGTTATGAAGAGCAAGAATGAAGTTAGTCATCACAAACAATGTTCAACTGTAATCAACTACTACTGTACATATTTTGCTTAAAGCGACATAAAAACTTGGTCTGTTGGTGTTTAAGAGCCACACAACTGACTACTAAAACATTTGTATTTGTACAAGTGCATTTCTTTCTAGCTGATCCGTCCTCTCAGTCTGCTGAGGATTGGTAGCCTTTGTTTCTTTTTTTTTGTTGTTGATACAACTTTGACTTACTTTTCACAGTAAAAGAACAATTTCCTTGGTTTTCTATCACTGTGGAGCTGAGGAACTGTGGTTTGAAGATACAATGCTCGGCTGTGTGAAAGTATTGGGAGGGAAGTTGGTGGTGAAGTTAGAGCTCATCGCATCCAGATGTGGAATGTGGTCTGGGTCTCGCGGCCCGTCTGCTTCTTCTGCTGAAGAGGCAGGAATCCAGGCCACATTACCAGCATTACCCACAGTGCTCCTGGACGGTTTGTTGGTTTACATGATTGATAGTAATGGGAAGTGTCCACTTGATTATTCAAATGAAGTAGCACCACTCACCTACCTTGCATTCTCTATAAGTGGCTTGACACACTAAGCTGATAATCTGCCACTGTTGGGTACTGACATTGAGCGTCTTCAGATGACCGTGGATTGTAGTCTTTGCAGTGCGCTCGACACTGTTGACTCTAGTGGGACCTTGCTGGTGACTGTTTTGCTGAATCAGCATGACAGCTCTCTGAATGGCTATTGTTTGTGAGTTCCTATTTCTTGGGACAAAACTGACCCAAGGTGGTGGACATAGTCACTGTGACGTCACCCATTGGTTTGTGTACTGCCATTTTTAAAGCCTCGAGTTCGGCATTTTGGCCATCACCATCTTGTTTTTTTTGCAACCAGAAGTGCTAAGTACAACCAAACGCTGATTAAGACATTTTTAGTCCACCAAAAAGGTTATAATTAACTTTCATGAACTGAAAACACTCAGTGAAAGGGTTAAACGGACAACTCCTACACCAGACAACGCCGTGGTAGCAACCTGTCAATCACAAGTTAGCCACGCCCTGAAGCATCCTCTGCTTTATGGTCTATTTCACTCTAAATGAACATCATGCTGTATTGAAGAAGACTTGAAACTGGTGATTGAGACCATAAACTCATGTTTACGATGTTTACTGAGGTAATAAATCAAGTGAGAAATAGGCTCATTTCCTCATAAACTTGTATACAATCAGACTTCTTTTTGCAACCAGAGGAGTCTGTCGGTCGGTACTTCTGTAGGTCCAGACTGAAAACTGATTGATGGATTCCCATTGAATTTGGTACACATATCCACGGTGCCCAGAAGATGAATCCTACTGACTTGCGTTATCCTCTGATTTTTCCTGTAGCACCATCATCAGGTCAAAATTTCAGTTTGTCCAATACTTTAATTTATGGCCTGCAAGATTATGATAGGATGCCAACACTAAATTAAGATGTTGAAAATGGTAAACAGTATACCTGCTAAGCATGTTAGCATGATGATGTTAGCATTTAGCTCAAAGCACCGTGCTCTGCCTCACAGAGCTGCTAGCATGGCTGTATTTGTTTTGTTTTGTAAAAAAGAAGGGTCTCAGAGCGATATAACCTTAAATACCAACATGTTTGGTGAGTAAAGTGCGCTGCTAAATCCCACAGCTGACACAGATCCTGCGCCCTTGGCACCAGTTTTATTTCAGAGAGTCTCTTCTGTGTGTCTGTGATACCACCCAGGCTCCCAGAGCCCCACAGAGACTGAGTACTTGCTGGATAAAATAGGTTGATAGCCTACTTGTCTTGTAATTTCAGCCCCGTCCTGCCTTGAAGGGTGGTTTCTAGGGATCGACTGGTTCCACACAGAAGACTTTGTAAGCCGAAGCCTAGAATAAGACGGCAGCTTAGAGAGAAAATGTTCCTATCTACTCCTCAGTGGATGAGGGAGATGGGTGGGTTAGATGAGGAGATGGTGTCATACAGGGATGGGGTGGAGTGTTGTGATTTCCTGTTTTGGAAGATGGGGAAGCAGATATGCAGTCATGCTCTGCAGCTCTGGAATGAGACTGTTTATGAAAAATGACATCTGTGTAAACCCCCACAAATTCCAAAAAAAACAGGCAGAACATTTGGTTATGAATATTGTTGTGACAGTGGGATGTTCATGCGCTTTTCAGTGGACGTTTATAACCAAAAGTGCGGTTCAATACCAGCACAGTGGCCTTGTTGAACTACGCTGTGTGGGATGGTGCTTTGGGGAAACTGGGTCCTCTTCGGTAACAGACTGTTCTCAGCCTGAGTACGTGGGCTTCGGCTGTTTTCTGTCTGTGCTGCAGTTTCTGTATTTAGGCCTCATGTTACTTACGTTTACAGTTGTTGATGTCAGGCTTTCTCATGAGTCACATGACCCACGAGCACAGGTGCATATACGTAAATAGGCCTCTAACTTTTTTGCATCGTCTTTGAAAAACAAAAGACGGTTTGTGTGTCAAGAAGATATCTTTTGAAATGTTCTTAGTCAGCAGAAGCTTTTTATGTGAACAGTTTTAATGTAAGTCAGTCTGCCTAATGCCGGGTACACACTACACGAGAATCAAGCCGATTTTGGGCTTGATTCCCCCCTCCAGACAATCTAAAGCAAAGCCCTGATATTTTGATGGTTCTAAAGATTATCTTTCCAGATATTTCTGTGGTGTGAGGTATGTGAAGAGTGTTTTTTACATCCCCTGATCGGCTCGCAAATATTAAACCATGTTCAATATTTACGATCAGATATCCAGTTGTGTGTGGAGGACCCCGAGGACAGCCGATGACGCAGTCATGAGGGAAAGAATGACAGCCAATTGAGAACCAAGCTGACTGAAGCGGAAGGACAACCACCGCCGTCATGGTGTCCGTGGCTAATGCATGAGCTAATGCAAAACGTGAAGCATAAAGTAGTAGTAAGATGGAGCTCAGAAATGGAGGACCAACTTGTTGATTTGTGGCAACAACACAAGTGTTTATTTAACGTGTCTCCATGACTTTATCCGTTATTTTTCTTTGTGAATTTTCAGTACAAAGTAGTGCAAAAACTAACATCGCTAGTTCTTCCTGCCCGTCGTCCATTTGTTAACACTAAAGTTGGGACTCCTGTTGTCCATGAATGAATCTGTTAGTGTGCGGTGTGCTGTTTTGGCCAAATCGTTGCTCTCCACACACTATAGGAACAAAACTGTTGAATTTAACATAACATGTCGTTATGTGTGGGGTCTCACACATTTTCAACATCTGTTAAGATTTGAAAAATCTTTAAGTGTGGGACAGCCAAGTCAAATAAATACCAAAATCTACTAACACAAATGTACATAAATCACAAAATTGCAAGTTTCTGCTCCATGATGTTCTCAAAAAACAAAAATTAGAGCCTAGGAGAGAGACTTCCTTCATGAATAGTGTCCTAAATAACAATCCGTGCCTGGTCGATGGTATGATGACAGTAGTAGTAGTAGCTGTAGGTCTGCAAAAGAAAACCCCTCACATAGCTCCGAGGTTCTGTGTTTGGAATTTGAGCCCCACCTTGGCTGCAGGGAGTTGGCTGCCGAATCAGGAGGAGGACTGATACTATTGTTGGAGCATCGATGTGAAACTGGAGTCCACCTTACAGGCATGTGAGATAGAAGCACTGGTTTACTATTTTGGAGACTTCAGCGAGAGCCTGCTCAAAAATCTTTGTGTCTCCGAACATAAAAAAGAAGACACGACAGACTCAGACTTTGTTTACATGTAGATTGATAATCCGGTAACAGGATTTGATTTAATGAAATGCTGCAAAGTAAATATCTGGATTAGAATAAATCAGCCTCTGTTAAATTGATTTTTATGCAAATACCACAGCTTATGTAATGTACTAGCTTCACGGGAGTGTCACTTGCTCCGCAGTAGTCTGAATGATGAGTGGATTAGTTAAAACAACATTTCTCACGTGTGCTCATGTGGTACATTTCCATTGTTGTCTATTTATATGAGACGTAATGTTTGTTGTTCCTGTGGAGCTTTAAAAAGCATCAGCATTCCTCTCTCTCTCTCTCTCTCCTGTGCTCAGGTCTACACCTACTGTACTTGTTATTTGTGGTTCTCAGAGTGTTTGTCTGCTAATTGTTTTCACTGGCATTCATCTTGGGTGTTACCGTGTTTTCAGGGCTGAACTTGAGGTCTGTGTGGCAGGAGGATGAGGATTACATAACAGCCTGTGCTGTGAGTTATAGGACTTGTGTGTGTGTTTTGTTTTTTTCGTCCTGCAGTCTACAATTACACCAATGTTTTTCTTAGAGAAAGGAACATTCCTCTCTTTTCCTGTGAAATCAAACAACAACTGTACATGTTGGAACTGAACAGGACTGGAAATAAGGGCACTGGGTTCAGATGACTGTAAGGCTGATGGCCTTTTATTAACTATCAGGAGGTCAGTCCTGTTCTGACCAGTGAATGGATCATTTTCTCAGACGACAATTACTGAACAATATTTTGTATTTTTTAGTGTTTTTTTGTTATATTTCTTGCTTTCATTTTAAATTCGGAGTAATGTTTTTGTGTCGCTAGAAGCCTGGCTGCATTGTAGGTACGGCAAGTAGCATTTGTTTATGAATCTTGATGACATTGGTACTACATTTTGTTTACAGTTCAATTGTCCAATACTATTTTATTTGCAGGATAATAACTAAAATGGCATTCTACTCAGCCTCACGTGTAGTTTGAGATTGATGCTTAGTTTAGCATGCTGACATTATGCTGTTGGCAATATGCGAAAATCACAAGTTAGCATGTTATCATAATACATAAGTTCAGTATTATTTGATATTTTAATAATATGATCCTATCATGGTATCGTTCTGAATTTTTGTTTTTCAAAATAATGATTCTGAGCGAGCTGTAGGTCTAAAATTAGCAAAACAAGTATTTAAACCAAGATTCTCCTTTGGCGGCACCTATGGTGATAAGCGGTGATAGCAGGTGTGTTTTTGGATCTCACTTCCTAGAGATCAAAACAGTGCTGCCTATGTGATGTCAGTCAGTTGACTGTTGCTTTTGCAGTTTCATCGTCTGTTAATCATCGCTCTTTTCTTTGTTTGTTCGGCCATATTAACCATTTACCTGCAACACTAGCAGAGATCAGAAAAAAACAGTAGTACAAAGTTGAAGTCTGTTGCGTTAGCTCCGCCAACAGTCTCTGGCAGACCAACCACTGTTGGGTGATGGAAAACATAACTGTGCGCTGCTTGTGATTTTTCCCGGGATTGTCGCCACAGACACCCGGTTCGTAATACTGCAAATGCAAGGGCTTTCATCAGTGAACCATAGGCTCAATCACCATTCTGTTTCCTCACTCAGCGATAGATAATGACTCATCAGACGTTTATTTAAATGAAAATCTTTGAGATTATTACTTTAAGTTTTTGTCTGACACGTAATGTTATAGTTTGGTCTCGTGCATCTCATACTTTCAACATCAGTTTATTATTTATAAAACATTTGCCATATCATTAATAAATCTGTATTAATATGTTGATAATGATTCTACATCACCGAGCCCTACTCTCCTACTAAACTTTACATACTAACAAGCTAACAATGCTAACTGTGATCATGATAACAACCTATTGTTGGCATGTTAACATGCTACAGTGCTAAATGTGAACAGTTGTTAACAGGAATGTTAGGCACAGTATTTGCGTGATCTTTCAGCTGAATCCTCTTCCAGTGAATAGTTGGGTAGTAATCATTTTTGCTCACAGATCTGCAAACCAATGTAAAAGGATTTCATTAGTTTTTTAGTTGGTGCATGATTGTCCAAATGCTGTTTTCATAAACTTTTACACTCTGATAATAAAACTGAGGAGGATAAATGAAAAACTTTCATGGAATTGATAGAAAATAATGGCATCTTTAAAACACAATATTAATTCACAGCATCAGTTTTTAAAATCACGTTTGGTTGAGCCAAAAGATCAGCACCAGTCTGACTGGCCGTTGAGTTCAGTGAACATCTACAGTCTTTATTTAGAAGTGTTTGGGTTGTGCCTCGTGTTCATTTTCTGCCTTGCTGAGTTTCTGCAGAGTCATACTGAAGATTTACAGAAAAAAAGGAGGAAATCTTGTGGAGGGGAAATAAAGAGCTCTCTGGTTTCTAAGATAGCTGTGCAGGTTCCTCTCTCAGATCCTACACACATCAGTGTTGCTTTAGTCTCTCGTTTTCTTTCATGTAGTAGCTTTCATATCTCGTCTTTCAGGTTTAAACCTCTGTTCTTGTGACTTTACTTCAGTTTCCATAGCATGACATTTAGGTTTTGTTGTTGACTCAACAGACCGGTACATTTTTAGTTATTCATGAAGCTGAATTTAGGTTACTGAACCTCCTCTAACTCCTCCGACATCCTGTTTTATATTTGTGCATTAAGAATTTCACAACCACCTAAAGTTATTACAAAGTCAGCTACATTTATTATTGTTAAAGACAGTTTAATGTTGTCATTTAAACTGTATTTTCAGCAACAATTTGGTAAAGATGTCTGCATTTGCACATCATAGCGTGTAGCATTGTAGCTGGTCTTCTGTGTCTTCTTGGAGCCCAGCTATACTGTATAACCTACATGTATCAGAAAAGCATTGTGAAATTTGGGCAGGTATGTCACGCACAGCCTCACACTGCTTATTTATGAACACTAGAGAAAAGCACTGTGGTCGAGGTGTGAAGTGAAAATAGCCCAGCAGCACAGGAAGTGAGAAAATAAAAGCAGGTCTTGGTTTCAGGTCCAGTTTTCAGTCTTCCACCCTGTGTGCTGATAACTTCCCATTGGCAGAAAGAAACACATGTTAACTGGGGGAATTTTTCTCACTCATATTATTTTTTTTAAAACCGGTCACAACTGAGCAGATGAAACTTTCCCATGAGTCATGGTGTGGTGACCTTGTTGGCGCTGTTACGCCCACCGGTGCACAGCGTTTCTAAGAACTGCTCCTCTGTGCCCGTCCAGTAAAGGAGTTTACGGTTGGGGGCATTCTGTTTTTCAGTCTTATTTATGTAGGACACTCGGTTAAATCAGAAACAAGCATTGTTTTACTTCATTGTTCTTGCTAACCCGGTCTGGTGACAAAAACAAGAGGCCTCCCCCAAGGTATTGTGGGATGTCTGGCCACCCTTGTGGTATTAGTTTGACACAGACACACTTGTACCCTGTATGAGGACAGATTAGCCTCATTCATCATAACAATACAGCCATTCACATTATTTCATGACCCCACAGTGAAGTGTTTTGTCAGTTAGTTCTTAAATTGTAAAAAAAAAAGAAAATGTGTACATTTGTATTTTAATACTTTTACACACTTTTTTTTATTATTATGTAACCATTATTACACTGAAGAATTTAATATGTTAGTCCATTTTTTTTATTATAGAGTTGTGAAGTGGGACAGACCCACTGTTTTACCCGTTGTGTACTCCCATTTAAAATGTTTCTTATAACGATATCCTCAATGTTACTTAGCATAGAAACTCAGGACTGTAATGTAAAGATCCTGAAGGTTTATTTTATGGTCAACTTTTTCTAACCTTTGCTCCTGAGAAATCATGTTTTGTTCATCATTTGGCAGAAAAGTATAAATACTACAATATCCAAGAACCTTGGCTGCTGTTGCCATGGAGAATAAGCCACTCAGAGAGGCGTTAATCAGAGCGGTGATGCTTTGTTGTTGCAGTTGGGAACAAAACACAGCGCCATAGTTTCAGAATTCATCCAAAATCCATCCATTTAAGATGCAGATTGTGTTTTCAGCTTTTCTCAACAGTGTAAACTTTAGCTTTCTCTTGCCGTTAGCACCGCATGGAACTGAATGTTAAGCTCTGTGATTGGATGTTTTTTGCTGAAATGCACCTTGAGAGTCTATTTTTTTTATGTACACAGACTTGTACCTTCGACTTTCTATCAAAGAACCAGATATTTTCATACGCAGTTGTTAGCCAGGAGAGTTTCATGCCGATCCAAGCTGTAGAAAGTGCTCCGACTGTGAGTCACCTCGCACCATCTGTCTATTGGAAAACTGTCTATAGGACTTTTACTTCCAAAACCAGGGGCACCCAAAAATATCTCCTCCCACTCCACAACTCTATCCAGGGCAAGGGACTTGCACAGAAACCCAATTCAGATATTAAAAGAAAGATACCAGAGCAAATATTTTCATTAGTGATCAATTTTTTCATTGTTTTTGATTAATTCATTAATCTCTTGAGCTATAAAATATCAGACAAGTATCAACAAGTGCAAATTTGCAATAGCTGTATGTGCATACATCCATGCATTCACACACACACACACACACACACACACACACACACACACACACACACACAACCTCACAACCTCACAAACACTTGACCTCCATACCAAAATGGCCGGTGAAAACTGTGGCCGCCAAAGGTTGAGGGAATTTTTGTGGACCGACCAACCAACAGAGCGAGCTGTAGAGCTGCTGATCACAGATACAAATGTCCATCACAGAGCCCAAGGTGGTGGTCGTGTCTAGAAAGTAACCCACACATTGCAAAATCTTGCAAAAACTCTCGCGAGACTTGCTGCCTGACGACCTATCCTCACATTAATTATTTGGGGTTAATGCCGAGGTGGTGGCTTAAAATTGTATGATCTGACCAACAGATTAAACGTTAAAGTTATTATGATATTAAACAGAAAAAAACAGCTAATATATAATTTCAGAAGCCGTAACTGACAAATGTTCTGCATTTTTGCTTGATAAATGACTTCAACAATGAATTGATTTTCTGTCCACCAATTAATTGATTAAATGACTAATTGTGTCTCTGCGAAAGTGAGTGTTTTCTGTTAATCTCATGTAAATGGATTGTTCTGTGTTGCAGGTGGTACAAGCTCAACTCTAAGACGGGGAAGAAGGAGAAAGAACGAGGAGACATTCAAGTCACCATCCAATTCACCCGAAACAACCTGACGGCTAGCATGTACGACCTCGTCATGAAGGACAAGGGCGCCTCCACCTTCGGCAAGCTGAAAGAGCGCATAAAGGGGAAGAAGAGATCCAGCGAGGAGGACTTGGCGGCGGCCGTCCTGCCGAGCGGTTACGGGTCCCTTCAGCGGATGCGGACGAGGCTGCCGAGCGACGGAGGCGGGGAGGAGGATTACGAAGACGACGAGGGGGGCGAGGCCCGGCGGAGCAAGATGAGGACCTTCTTCCTGAGAGGGAAGCTGAGGAAGTCGTCAGACACTCGTTCCTGCACATCACTCGGCTCGGAGAGCAGTGAGTCGTCATCACGGGGCGGGAGCCTGAGCCCCACGGCCGGCATCAGCGTGGTCGTCTCTGACCTCTCCAACTCACCCAGTAACAGCAGCAACCTGACGGTCGATAACAGCCCAGGTGAGAACGACTAGTAGAGATGCCGCGTTATCACTTAATGAAGAATATTTGACTATTATACCCACTGCCAGTTCATAGTCATCCGTCCTTTTCTTCAGTTGATGCTCGCAGGTTTGTGTTTCCCTTTTGGGACAACTCTGCAATCTTTAACAACAAAAACAACCATTTTTTGGATTAATCAAGTCAATAAAATCAACTTAAATGTCAAATAATCGTTAAAAAGCCACTCCATATGGAGCCAACTAATCCCTTGAATTAGGAGCCCAGATATAAAGTTTAATTAATCAAACCAATTATATCCTCTAAAATATCAAATAATAGTGAAAAATGCCCATCGTGACTTTTTACAGTCTAATGTGACATCTTAAAGGTCTTGTTTAGTTTGACCAATAGTCTAAAACCCAAAGATATTAAGGTTATGATGATATATGATGAAGAAAAGCAGCAAGTTGTCTCATTTGAGAGCCTTGAACCAGACGATGTTTGGCATTTTTTTCACTATTTTTGTTTGAAAAATTATTAAAATGATAAATCCATTATAGAAAAAAATTAAGGACTAATTGACTAATCTTTTCAGCTCTAAACTAATCTACTACTAACACTATACATTTCTATTGCAGAACTTGCTGGATAGTACGAGTAATTTATGTCAAATATTTCGAAATAAACCACTTCCTAAAAACAATTTGTGCCAGTGTTTGATAACGGAGAAAAGCAGTTTGAGAGGTTTTGTTTTTGTTCTCCTTTCTGAAGTTGCTCGTCACTTGTGTTTGAATCTAAAAAGGAAGCTCTGCTATTGAGAAAATGGATGGATGACTGTGAAATGGACAGGTTTTAACTTGTACGTACTACGGGAGTGGTGATTATAAAACAGGAAGATGCAACAAATACTGCAACAATTGAGCTTTTGGCAAGGAGAAACTGATTTCGCACTGAATAGTTAAACCTTTTGGGAATTTTTGGTTTGCTGAGAGTTAGATGAGAAGATTAATAACATTTTCCCATCGGTCCACAAAATATGAAGCTACAGCCAGCAGCCGGTTAGCTTAGCGTAGCAGAAAGACTGGAAACGGGAAATTTTATAATGAAATTTTAGAGATCTTAAGCCGGGCATACACTGCACAATTATAGAAATGTTGTTGTCTAACCCCTACTCCTACTGTACGAGTAGATCTTTCTGCGAAGCGAAGCCAAAGCTCACGATATTTGTGCTCACACTGCACAGTCCAATCGTCAGCCACGACCTGAGTGCTCACACTGTACGTCTAAAATAGAAAAAAACATGGCCCATTGGCCCCTGTGGGCCTTTCTGGCTGTTGACAGTTGTCAATAAAGATTTGTTTGAAACCTCTGAGGCAGGTAAAGTTTGTTTGCTAGGAGAGGTCTGGAGGATTGCACTAAAATGAGTCGTGCGGCTCAAAATTTGGGCCAGAAATGCGCTAAAATCGTACAGTGTATGCCCAGCTTTAGACACTTCAGAACATATTTTAATTTCTCATGTATTAGTGTGACATTTTCAGCTTTCACCATATGGTTTTGAATACTTAAGTGAATATAATGACATATTAATAGGGAGAAAATGCTGTGATTGTCCATTCACCTCTAACACCACAGTGTTGCTATAATCAGCTAACATGCTGAAATGTTGTTATGAAACAAACTGATAATGTGCCTGCGAATAATTAATTAACTTAGAGTGAAAATCCCACCTGTGAAGCTGCTGTGTTTTGTATGGACCTTATGGAGGCTGGTGCTCCCCTGAGGGCCATCTACATCATTAAATCACCTGATTGGAGAGATGTAGCCCTGTGAAGCTCAGAGCAACAGGTCTCATTATACTAGAAACCAATCACTCTTAACCTACTGTATGTCTGCTAGTGATGCTAATCCGTCCTGCTGTGAAAAATATTGTCAGTCTAAGCCATTACAAGGCTTTATCACCCAATTAAGCTGCCTAGTGCTACAAGTGTAAGTTAGTAAGGTCATTGATTATCTGCATCCTTTTTTCTCTCTCTCTCCTCTCCACTTCTTTTCGTTCACCTTGTTTTTTGCAGAGCACACAGACAACATGTCGCCCAAGTCGTCCTCCCTCATATGTGAGTTTGGTGATGAGCCCGATGATGAGCCCGGTGAGATCACCATCGCAGTGCCTCAGTTCACTGTGTGCGTTAACGGAAGCCATGCTTACAACGTCCAGCCCCTGGACCCAGGCTCAGGAAAACCGGCGGATTCTTTAGGCCTGGGACCGTTGCAGAAGTCTTTGCCTCTCTCCGTGTCTCTGCAGAACCTCAGACCTTCCGCGAACCTCCCCAAAAGCCCCGTCGGAGATGGGCGCCGCTGGTCTTTTGACAAGCCCGGCGAGGAGGAGAAGGCAGCCATAGCGGCGGCGCTGGAGAAAAGCGGCCCCATGCTGGGTGACGAGGAGGAGCAGTTGGGACGGGCTGCCTCCTCCTCCTCCTCCACCACGGCGGAGTCGGAAAGCCAGGGGAAAAAGCAGAGGAGGAACTTGTTCTCCTCTGGGAGGAGTGAGTCCGCGGGGAAGGGGCAGAGTCAGTCCAAGGATGAGTCTGAACAGGCCCTCGCCGCCACCGAGGAAAAACACAAGGGATGGTTTGGATCAAAGGACTCGCACAGCAAACCCAGGTGAGATACACACTGTGATCACAGAGATGACTAATCACACACTGACAGGCTCCTGTGTTACAGCATCAAACAGATGATGAATTATCATCTCAATATGAATATGGATTGAATCAAGAAGGTCAAAAACTGCTCAGGAGAGTTTGTAGCTGTACTGTTTAGATCTCCCTGCATCATCAGTCAGTGTCTTATTGCAGGTGGCTCTTATACTTTGGTTTTACTTGGCAGAAATATAGGCATGAAAGAATCAATCAAACAAGAAATTTATTGTCATTATGCAAGCATAACAAAATTGCAGTTGCTTCAACTTCAAATGGTGCATTGTTTTAAAAGACTTCACACATTAACAAGGAATAAATAAGGCACAAATGAGACAAAATATTAGTCATAAATATCAGTGATAAAAAGTTCAGAGTCAGATCAGTGCAGAGTCAAAATGAAAACACTTTGCGACAGCAATAAATCAAAGTCCGCTCTTCCCTGCATAGAAGTGGCAGCTCTTTAGACGAAAAAGATAAATTCGATCCTTTAGCAACTTAGTTTTTATATTTATATATACTCTGCTTTAATTTGTGCACTGTGAAACTAACCCAGACTACATAGATAACGAACCAAAAGTAACAATTTCACTTTGATTTGGACTAACCAAACAAACTCTGGCTTGTGAAAGCGCCCTAAGAATGAGTTACGTGCTGAAACTCGTCTTGACAAACAACAGTTTTTATCCATCCACCCAGCACTTCTGTGCAGCATCTCCAGCTATAGCGCAGGTTCCCAGATATGGCCGGTGAGCACAGGTTTTCATATATTCATCTCTGCACAGGCACAAAGGTACTACCAAACCTGGCAACCTCAGTGTGACGACAAGAATCCAGGAAGTCACTGCGCCCAACTGTTGCTCTCTAAGAAATAATTAAAGCACCTAATTCCCCCTTTAGTGCTAATTAATGCTTTAACCATTTTAATGATTCAGCAGTTGGTCGGTATATTATGGAACTTTGGACAGAGCCAGGCTAGCCGTTTACCCCCGTTTCCAGCCTTTATGCTAAGCTAACGGCCGCCTGGCTCGGGCTGCTAAACACACAGACATTAGGGCGCTATCGATCTTCTCATTTGACTCTCGAAAGATAAACCTATTTCCTAAAATGTTGAGATATTCCTTCAAAGGGTATATCTGTTGTGTACCAGAGTTCTCCAATACAACGTTCAGAGTCTATATTCAGAGAGGTACAATTATGTTCAACAGTCACATCAGAGTAGTTGTTTTCCTTTTCACTTCCTGTGCACCAGCATGGCTGCTGGAAGTCGCCTCCAGCTCTGCACACATCCCTCCTCAGCTCCTGGTCTCAGTCTCTGGTTACAGCAGGTATCTGCAATGCAGATGGAGGAGGGGAGCTGCTCCGGTGAAATTAGCTCCATCAAGCTGTAGCCGTGTGCACGGTTCACTGATAATGTCAGTTTCATTGGAAAGATGATGATGTGAGCTGGAACAATATTTGTTCTCTTACAGATTTTGTGTAACTGTGTGTGTGTGTGTGTGTGTGTGTGTAGGTGTGTGTGTAGGTGTGTGTTTCGTCAGTGCATTGGTAATGTGTGTGTGTGGGCAGGGAGAAGGGGAGGGAAGAAACCCCCCATCCAATTTTATTTCCACTTCTAACACAAGCACATTCTTTAGTGGGTAATTTATCTGGAGGGTGTCACCTGCTGTACTGTACTCCCTCTGGTGCTGCTCTCTGTTCTGTTGAGTGCATTGCTCCTACAGTTTGTATTGGAGTCTTATATCAAATTAATTTTTAATTCAGGTCTTAAAGAACCCTTAAACAGCTACTTGTAATTTTTTTTTTCGTTGAATTACCCGACCAAGACCAAAAAACAACAACAGTATCGTAATGTTTCTATACGCTGAGCGTAAACAAAATATTGGACTGATAAGCGGCTGCTGATTGAAGCGAGGTCAGCTATTCTGGACCATAGTACACTCAATGCCTTTCTGCCAGCTCTGTAACTATACATTTTCACTACCTACACACCCACATGCTTTTATATCCTTGGGGAAAAGAGCCAAGTTGGCACCAGTAGCACTAAGTAATCATTACACCGGGCTGCATCAACTTTTCTTGCAAAATATTACATCATGGGCCAATGAGAACACACGAGAGGCACAGAGACGGATGTTTTGGATGTGGATCGATGCCAGTTTCTGTGTTAGTTTTGTTTAGTGTGATTGTTTTAAACAATTAATATGCAATGTTTGATTGTTAATGTTTGCATAGCAGTTACTGATAAAGCCACTATATTCACGGCTATGTATAACAGACCGATGCTATGGACGTAGTTCTGATCAAGGACTCTGGAGGACCATTTTGTAAAAAAAAAATTCAAATTATTGATTTCTTCAGTAAGTAGCCGTGTAATAAACGACATAATGAATTCAAATAGAGTTTAAAGGAATAAAAGGATATTTTGAATAAATTGGGTTACACAGATGATTAAGATGTGTGTAAGAGCCAAAACATGATGTATGATGTATGATGACACATACAGAGGTTGGTGTAATTCACAATGTGAGTTGAGAAAGAAACCCTCCTGCAGGCCTGTAGTGGAGCTGTGTGAACTACCCACACTAATCAAGAGGACTGTGTGCCCTTCCTTTCACAGCCTGGTGGTGTCACCTAAACTAGAACCCAGCACTGACCCCCACCCCCCGGGTCTCCCTGTAGATCCCGCCCCTCCGGTCTCTCCTCTGCATCACTCTAACCCCTTCAGCCCCTCACAGACCACCCCACCTCCCTTATCCCCCTGCAACCCTTTCTTCTCTCTCCTCCAACACAATCCTTTCTATGACGACCCGCTAACCGCTCAGCCCCTAAAACCTTCGCTGCCTCCTCTGCCCTATCTCTCCAGCGCCCGGCCCCCCATAGCTCAACTCTTTCCACAGGCGAGTAACCCTACCCTGACTCATGACAACCCAACCACAGAGGACTCCATCATAGGTACGGATGCAAAGAGCGAAGTGATGGCCAAAGCTGAGAAACGACCTCTTCCTCCGACTCCCATGGAAGGGGAGAGCCCTTTAAGCGGGAAGCTGTCCAACCCTTTTATGTGTGCCGGGGAGCTGGACCCAGACTCAGAGTGGGACGAATCCTTTGAAGCGTTTGCAGCTGGCAGGCTGCAGTCTCCTGAGGATCTGACCACAGATTGCAAAACACAGCAAAACAGTGAACATCCACTGGAACACTGCAGTGATAAAGGAACATTACTACCAGTAACGGATCAAAACACTAATGTGAATCAACCTTGCACAGATTTTGTATTTGATGCACATAAAACCATCACTAACGCATATCATCTTGACACATTTGCACAATTCCTCGAGACAATCCCAGAGCATGCAAGCTTCGAGAGTGACAACATGACTTTAAATACTTCCACTAACTCACCAAAACTGGATGCTCGCTCTGAAACTAATCGAGCTACTAACACAAATGATTTAACCGACACTAATATGCATCAAGCCCCCCGTCACGCCTCGCCTGTAAAGCTCAACAGCAGCTCCCCAGATCCTGGTTCTTCAGGTCTCGGCAGTTCAGCAGAGGAGGATTTCCTCTCCTGTCTCTCTTCTTATTCGGATAAATTCTCCGCATCCTCCTCCGAGGAAGCAGAGGCACAGATCTTTGAAATCAACGTCCTCGGCTTTGAGAAATCCGCCGATTCATCTGTTGTAAAAAATGTAAAACACTCAGAATCGGAAGATGACGTTACTGACGGGTCCACCGATCTGTCTTTAGTCGATGTAGCTCAGCACACTGTTATTCAGCAGAGTAATGGTGATGAAAAGGCAGATTTAAACGGTTTAGAGGGGTCACAGCAGAGCCCAGTGCTGACACATCAGCAGCCTGTGATCGCTGCAAGAGAGACAGGAAGTGAGGGTGCAAATACTCCGTCACCAAACTTTTCAAACACTGACTTGTTACCAGAACGATCCAACATCTCTTTACAGCCTGACACTGAAAATGAAGAGAAAGGCACAGGTGAATTCAACGAATCTGAAGAGGATTTTTCAAAAGTGTTAAATGATTCATCTGTATTTGTACGTAACACTACGGACGATGATAAACTCTGCTCCACACGCCCATCACTACACATCATAACCTCCTCCCCTGATGAGAAGCAGAGTTCGTCGGACTCGCCCATTGAGAGCACTAGTTTAGGAGGGCAGAATGTGAGCGACTGTTCTCCTATACCATTCGGGCTTTTTGGTGATCTCCTCAACACCAACCGCATCACGAGCAGCCCCAGCCGAGACTTTGACGACGCGCTGTTGCACTCTCGGGTGTCCGATCAGAGCTCCAGCAGCTTTTTCCAAAGCCTTTATGTGAGCGCCGACTCGCAGGATTACCAAACCTGCGAGTCTCACCCGTCCTCCAAATGCTCGGAGCCAAACAAGACGCTGCACTCTGCGACCTCGACGCTGTGTGGCGAGCTGAGTGAGATCCAGACGACTGCTGATGACGCTTTGGGCCAAGACGTTTCAACCAATGCATGCAAGCCAAATAACGAAGACAAATCTGAAGGATCCGTCTGTGGAGCCGAGGACAAGACGGCAACTCTCGAGTCAAACTCCATGATAGGGTATAACTTCGATTTACTCCCGACGGACTCTTACATGAGCTCTAATCAAAAGGAGCTCACTGAAGGAGGCGTGGAAAGTCAGCACACCATCTTAGGTGACGTGCTCTCGAAATCCCCTCAGGCACAAAGTGCTGCGCTATACCGCTCCCAGTCTGAGGGCACTCTGATATCGGCCTTTGACGAACTGCTCCTGCCCTCCTTTGGGAGTGATCCCGGTGCGATACAGGAGTTCTCCTCCTCAGCACAGCCTGGCCCCGACCTCCCCTCTCTGACCTCCTTTGCTCCCTCTCTAACTCCTCAAAGCAGTAGCTCCCCTCTAGCGCTCTGTTCCCTCCCTCTTCTTGCAAACGCTACGGCGAGGTCACCACCCAGCACGCCACGAGCCGCAGCGCCAATGCTTCGGGACACGCAGCAGCAGGCAGCCAATCAGCAGAACAGGTGAGGTTGCACACGCTCGGTGAAAAGGTGGAGAGGAAGCACTTTTTTTCCCACTTCCAGAGATCTCTATCCTGTCGTCTCTTCGGTCTTCCTCTGCCGCTCTGCTTCCGCCTGCTTTTCTTCTGTGCCGCCGACTCTCGAGGGGATTCTCCTGTGTGGTGCGACCTTCTCTTCATCACTTTGTGAAGACACACACACACATATATATCCTGGTGTTAACAGAACTCCTCTGCAGGTGTCTTGTGTGTGTCCTGGCTCTGTGGTAACGGGAGGGGAAACAGAGCCTCAGGCCAATTAGCAGTTATTATTTTGCCCTGATTCCTACCACACACACCTCCTCCCTCCCAACACACACACATACTGTATATATACACACACCAACCACCCCTCCCCACAGGGCCGGCTAGTGTTCTCACACAGCCACACTCATTTGCCAAAATCTCAACCAGTAACCAGGCTTTCCACGAGGCAACGAAGGTGTTGTTGTGTCACTGATAGCATTTCCTTTTCACCTTGGGGTATTCACACATTTAACACTATTCTACATGTTTGATTGCACCAACGCATGCAATTAAGTCTTTCAATTTTCACCAGTATTTCCTTTAATGAGGACTCTTACACGTTGTCTAACCTCCTTTACTCTTGATCACTAAACTTGATGTGTAGCATCCATGTCTGCCTGGATGTTCAGAGGACAATCTGTGGTGCTCAAATAATCTCTAAACCTATATTACCTGGGCTAAAGAAAGATATATGTGACAAATATGATTGTAAGTCCCTGCAGTAAGTCATTAAGTGGTCTCATAAAGGATAGATTTCCTTGTAAATGTAGGTCACTGACACAGGAAACTGTCTTTCCTGTGTTATTGTAGAGTTGCAGTTTGAGATCCTTCAAGTTGACCTGAACAAAGAGCTGGTTTCTGGTTGTTTGTCAGCGAACTAGCCAGCAGGCAAATTCATTTGATGTAATTTAATAATTTAACAGCGAGACAGACTTATTTTTAGCCCATGTAAGATGGTTCTGTCATGAAAAAAACAACAAGAACAAACTTAATTTGCTTCAGAGAGACTCTTTAAATGTTGTGATTTCTTTTGTCTGTCTGGACACTACGGTTGTGTTGTGTGTGTGGTTTTTCAGAATAAAAGCTCAAGTGAAGTCAGTTTATCTACAGTATATAGCACATTTAAAAATAACAGGAGTCGACCCAAAGTGCTTTCCAGTAAAAACATAACACATAAAAGGCATTAATACATGATATAACACAATAAAACAATAAAAGAAAGGTAAAAAATGAAATAAAAAGTTAGAAGTAATAGACTAAAACCAACAACAGATTGAGAAGCAGTAAGAGGACGTTAGATATAAGTTAAGAGGGGACTTGATAAAAGCCACGGGGCAGCCTCAGACTGAGATTAAAGCAAGTGAATATAGGGCGGTCTTTAAATTTGATTTAAAATTGTTAATGGTGGAGCTTAATGTGGGATGGGAGGCTGTTCCGGAGTGATTTGTTCCCTCTCACATTGTTTCATTTGAAGGACTTTTAGGCCCCCTCAGATTTATCTCAGAACTGAGTTTGAACATATGTAATGACAAAAAATGCTTGTAATTTAGCAGTTAACTGTAGGTAATAGTTTTATTCTAATACATTTAAATGCAAATGATTGTCAGTTGCACTAAAAGTATTAAAATATTTTATTCTACATTGATTAAAACAAGCCTTGAGTTTCACCCACAGCTACAAGCATTAGCTTTAGTTTTATTTTGTCTAAAACTGTGTAAGTGGCCACTTAAAAAGGATTTTACTCTGAAAATCACACGCCAGAGGAAGGAAAAATAAATGTAAATTCAAGTCACATTTCTGTGATAATTTCAGACACATTACTGAAAGATAATTGGATTTTTTTTCATCCATGAATATCAAAGAGCTTTGGACCTCCAGTACGGCAGCTAGATGTCCTTACATCACCTGAAAGTCTTCTGTTTAAACTGAAAATCCACAGAGGTGTTGGTGTCGTATGAAGTGGGATCTGTGACTGTTTACCGTGTATATATATATATATATGTATATATATGTGTGTGCTGCTTGTTGTCGTCCCCTCCAGCCCCCACCCAGTGAAGCCCCTCACCACTGCCATACCGGCTGAGGAGAAGCGGACGGAGGGCCGGTCAGTGCTGGCCACCGGCCTGGAGAAGCTCAAGTCCACCATCCACCCGGGGAGGAGCAGCCAGCTCAGCGAGCAGGACACAGACAGGAAGAAGGTACACTATGTTATTATAATGATATAAAATACTGTAATACTGCTCTTCAGAGGAAAACAACAGTAACTATGTTTGTGTTTTGAGCTTTAATGATCATCAGTAGTGTTTAGATTTATATGACATTTAAACCTGCACTTTTATATAAATGAAATTACACAACAAAGCACAACAATAATGATTATAATACTAACTTAATTAAACAGACACATACACATTAAGACAAATACATACATTAGGTAAAAGTGGTGAGTTTTTGTTCATTAATGTTTTATTTTGTAAGAATCCAGCAGCAGATGACTTGGAAAACAAAGGAAAAATAACATATTAAGATCCTGCATTTTGAGTAGAATTACATTGTTTTTTACATAACTTGGTTACATCATCTAAATAATGTAATTTTGTTTGTAATTATAGTTTACGCTGATCTGTTTTTAAGTAATAAAACAAGGCAGAGATGGACTAAAGGTTAGAGTAGCGGAAGGTCCTGTTTTTCCTCCCTGAATAGATAAAGGTTAAGAAGAAAGATCTATCCTGATCATTATGCATTTACTGTTGGAAACCCTCTTTCTTGGGATAAATCCTCTGGTGCATAGAGAGTTACGTGGTATTCAATTTCTGATTTCTGAATAATGTAGTTAGAATGAGCAGTGAACAGACAAACTCAATTTACTCAACAAGAAATCCAATGAAAACACATCACACTGTCCTTATCTTTGTTACACTTTCCTTCTTCTTCCTGTCTGTCTGTTTCTCTGTCTGTGTTCAGGTCGTGACAGAAGGAGCCGGCTCGTACTACCACCTAAACCACAACGAACTGGTCGCCCTGCTGGTGCAGCGGGAGTCCGAGCTGGAGAGGCAGAAGTTGGAGTATGACCGTCAGAAATCTCTGCTGGCTAAGCGGGAGGTGGAGCTGAAGAAGCTGAAGCCGCAGGTCAAAGATCTGGAGGACTACATTGACACGCTGCTGGTGCGCATCATGGAGCAGAAGCCAACTCTCCTGCAAGTGCGCTCCAAGTTAAAGTGACGCTCCGTTCACTCCGTCCTCCACAACAGCTCTTTAGTCTTTTCACTGCTATGCTGTCCTTTTTGATACAAATATCTCGGCACTGAGAGATGTCAGGGCGGTGTTTTCCAGCCGGCATGCTTTACTGCGCTGAGACACGTCCTCGTGGAAGGCTTTGGTTCGGGCGGTTCTGAATGTAGCGGGTCCTCAGGTTGTTTTCAGGTTCACACAGCCGGTTGGTTTTGAGATGCTTCCATTTTGGGATCCTGATTGTAGAAACAATGATTCCTCCTTTTCACCTCACCTCACTTCTATCACCTTATCACAGAAGATAGAAATGGTAGAGTCTCAGTCCAGAACACTGTACGAATATCCAACTAACTCCTCACACAGTTTTTCAAAATATATTCTCCTAAAGTGTTGCAGTTCTGTAGCTCACAACTTGAAGAGCCACTCTGGTGGTTTTGCATGTTTCAGACCATTAACTGCAAATTGCATATACTTTAAATCAATGCTGGCCATTTCTGTAACATACCATCAGGTTTAGATTGATTTTATACCTTCGAGGCAGCCACTGGTTTCACTTCGGTTCAGAGCAGCGTGAAACTCAACTTGCAGTGACCAGAAATCCATTACAGTGAACATTTTGTTGCATTTGTTTTTATTTCATAGCTGTGTTATAAAGGTAGTAATGCTGTTGAGAGCAGATGTCAAAAACGCTGTGATACCTGAGATTTAGGATTCAGTTACCAGAAAACACTGCAAACACAAGCTATAATGTAGGTTTGCAATTATTGTTATTTTCTTGATTAATGGTCATCGTTTGGTCGGCAAAATATCAGAGCGCAAGGTGACGTCTTCAGATTGCCTGTTTTTGTCAGACCAACAGTTCAAATCCAAAGATATTCAGTTTACTGTAAAACAAAGAAAAGCAATTAATCCTCAAAAAAAATCTGGGAAGATGGAAATATCAGATATTTGGCATTTTGAAAACTGGTTTAAACAATTAATAGATTATTATTAGATTAACAGTTTCCTGTCAATTGGCTAATCAATATATTGAGTAATTATTTCAGCTCTACTATCCTGTCAGAAAATCAAAAGACATTTGTAAATCTCAACGCCAAAAAGGAGAGTTTTTAGGACAGGCCCTGCACACAGTTACTGTATTACACAATATTATAAATAAATGAAGGCAACAAAATGTTCATTTCAGTTGATCTCGAGTAAGTTTCAAGTTTCTGCCAGTGTTTTTTCATGCTTAAAGGAACCGTTCGACTTTACATGATTAGCTTAGCTTAGCTTAGCTTAGCATTAAGGCTTGAAGCAGGGGGAAACGGTTAGCCTGGCTCAACCAATCATTTTATTCACCAACAGAAAATTAAAAAGGACAAGTTGTTGTTTTATGGGTACTTGCGTGATATAAGAACATATTTTTTTTGGCGAACAGCAGCTGGACACGGTGACTTCCTAGAGTCTCCGCTGGTTTGATACAAGGTCCAGAGTCCAAGAACTCCAGGAAGTCACTGCACCAGGCTGCTGTTCACCAAGAAATAATTACCGCACTTAACTCCCAATAAAACTACAACTTAGTGCTTTAGACATGTGAGTTGTCAGACAGGATAACCCCTGTTTCCCACTTAATACTAAGCTAAGCTAATCATATAGCTCCGGGTATCCAGCAAAAATGAGAAAAAAAACGCTAATGACATTGGGTGCTTTTCCGCTCTGAGATGAATTTATTTCAACTCGAGGCGTTCAGGGCGCTCCCGTAAAAATGCGAGGCGCATAGAGTGGAAAAACAGGTGCTCAGCAAAAGCAGTGCATAAAACGCTTCCCTCTCATTGAAAACTATTACAAAAAGCCGCCCCAGTCTGCTTAAAGGTGCTCTGTCTGATCAGAGCCTTAGCGTAGAGATTTTAAAGTGGTATTGATCTTCTCATCTAACCCTCAGCAAGAAAGCAAATAAGCGTATTTCCCTAAATGTCGAGCTATTGCTGAAATTAACTGAAAAATAATTGCTGCTTAGAAGGAAGGAAACAAATCGATACTCTTCAAGTATGCTTTTGAAAATAGTCTGCATCATTTTAAAGTATTCACAATATTTAGTTAATGAGGTAAATTCATGCAAAACCACCAATATGTTTCTCACACAGTAATGTACTTCAATGGCATCACTTCTTCCACATGGTGTTTTGGATTGACACTCTACAAATGTTCCCAAATAAATACCGAGTGCTCTGACTAGTTTTTGAAACTACAAACCAAATGAGCGGCGTGAGAGTTCAGCCTTGTCGTGTGCACATCACTGGGAACCGATTGTAGCTTCTGAATGTTCAAAAGTGTTCTTAGCCAGCAAGTGAATGGTTTTATTTCCACGCACAATAAGTGCTGTTTATCTTTTGCTTGCTCCTTCCTATCTTTTTCTCCTTTTTTTTTTCTCTTCTCTATGGGCATGTCTTGAAATTACCCATAATGCTCAGCCACATAAGCTAACTGATTCTTGTATGGGTCACGGTGTTATCAGGTGAAGACAGTATCACTCAGTCAGTATCAAGATCAGCCATCACAGCTTCTCTGATCTCATGCTTCTGCCTTCCTACACGTGTGGGTATGTGTGTGTTATCAACACGACGCCACCGCTATCAAAATGCCTGCGACATGCCGGTTCTTGACTCCCCTCTCCCTCAGTGTCTGTGTGTCACATCCGCTTCTGCTAGAGCACGCATACCGCTACTGCTTTCAGGTGTTACAAGGGATGTATACCGCATTTTACAGCATATATATGCCGTATTGAAATGCCAAATGCTGCCTTATTTTTGTTTTGTTTTCGTCAAGAATCTAGCACTTCATTTGACTTGTCGTGGCAGGTTTTGAAGAAGAAAAGCCATCTGTTCACTGAGAAAGTTCACTTTTTTTAACTTCGTTTTGTTATTGTTTAGATCACTGCACAAAAATAAATGGTATGCATACCAATAGACAATTAGCAGTAACAGTGATTTCCTGTGAAATGCCAAAAAAAAGCCTTGAAACTTAATCTATAGAGCAGATCGATACACCATGAAGTATTCTGATATGATGCCACTTTTAACAGCGTTTGTGGATGTTCTTGCACTACTTAATCGTCAGAACATAACTTTACTGTACCTGTCTGTTGATATTGGTATAGTTAGATCTACTTTACACCGTACTGCACTTTCTAATCGCTCTGTGATTTAAGCACTTGGCCTAAAAGCATACAATACCATCCAAAACCGTCTTTGTCATCTCAGTTCTGCTGTGCGATCGCAATATCAAGTGCATAGATGACTGTAGAGACATATTCAATGTGACTCGGCACTTACGAAGCGCAAGAATAAGTTCCATGTCTTCCATTTTTATTTAAGTTTAAACTGTTTTGTATTTTGTCCTTGAGTGTGTAGCCGGTGGAATGTGCTTAAGGTAGTATGTGAGATTGGAAAGTTTACAATTCGTGATGCAATTCTGTTTCACAAATTTTGTATATTTAATAAAGAATATTTTGTGTTTCTTGCTCACCATATGTTTGGGTGTAAATCTTTCTTTGGGGTGTGTTAGGGTGTGTTTTTCTGATTGTGGTCGTTCTTTGTTTGCATTCAGGGTTTGTTTCTGATAGCTAGCTCCATCTTGTATCCGGGTCCAAGGTGGTGAAATATCTGGATTTGTTCAGCTCTTTTTTCTTCTTTTTATTAGCAAAGACAAATGTATGAAACATTTAGGTAATCATGTAACTAAAGGAGCTGTAAGTTTGACTTATTTTGGTTTCATATGTTATTTATACCTTTTGTTACTTAAAATTGTTTTCTACATCTTAGCAGAAACATAATATCAAAACACTTAAATGTATGTGACCCTTACCCAGTTTTATAGCTGGTTTTCTATCAGGTAATATCACTCATTAAGACATTAATTAACAACAAAAAAGAAACATATCTTGTTATATCAAGAGTGACGCATCTGTACCCACTGCAGTGGTGTTAAATTATTTATTTATTAATGCTATGATTACAACTATTTGAAAGTTGATTTTTTTTTATCAGCTCTTCAGTGAGGAGAACCAATCAAAATCAAGTCCAGTTGGGATGTTTTGACTAGAGAACACTGTGTGTTAAGTAATGAAAAGTAATGACACAACTTTAAATTTAAGCACTCACAATAAATCAAATTTGAACATTGTTTTCTTTAACAATATTACAAGTGTCTTTAGCCAGGATTTTAGAAATGTATGTCCCTCTAAAAAAAAAAAAACTACATTTTGGGATTTTTTATATTGTATTAGCTCACACCACACTGCCATGAATCCTATTCTGCTGGAGAAATGCATCACTGAATCTCATTTATTGATATTTTCTGACATGTGAGAAGTCTGAAAATGTGCCTGCATGTGAATTGATCACATGTAAAAATTGTGTACATGGTGCATTTATTATATTTAATGTGAAATTGATGTTTTCACATTTTATGTCTAACATTTTTACATGTGAAGTATCTGAAAACTATCAATATGTGAATTTTGCACATATAAAAAGATGCTCCACGTGTGAAATGTGTTTCACATGACAGGATAAATTCACATGTGCTTTTTTTGTAAGGCTAAATACACAATATTAAGTCTAAAAATGCTGGAACCAGCATATATACTTCCCACCATATGTGCTGTAAGGTTTTAATCATAGTATTCAACTCCTCCTGTATGCCCCCAAATTCCCAGAAGAAATTACAGAGAACTTAACATTAAGTGCCCTTAATCACAATAGAACAATACAGACATGTGCAATCAATGTACATGTACAATAAAATCGAGAATATCTAAGATATTTCATGCTGTAGCTTGTGTTTTAATGGATGTGAGGGGTTATTTTGTCCAACCCCTGCACATTTTACTACTACTGACTTTAATTGAAAACCACCACTAGAGGGCTATGTTATACTCTTTAATCTCAAACACCTTCCCTCAGTGATTCTACCAACTACATTATAACTCAAAAGGTCTCATTTTTATTATCTGCTGTGCTCCAAACTGAGTTTAACACTCTGTTAACTTCTCCTGCAAAACACTGTAAACAAAGCAAGGTCTTCTGGGAAGTGTAGTCCGCCAAACAAAGGTGCAAACAACATCCTGCCTGAGCATTGCAACCCGGAAGAACTACATTACCCATAATGCATCATGCCTGATCACTGAACAGCTCTACAGCTTGCACTTCCATAAAGTGTTGAGGAAAATACTGTTTTATCATCGTAGAGAAGAAGACTGGTGCACATCTTTGTGCTTTTGCAGCATCATGTCTGAATATGTGACATTCCAGCATGGCAAGCCTCGGTTCGACCAGGTATTTTTATTTTTATTTTTTAATCGATTCAAGTTCACCAACCTATGTCTTCATATGTGCACTTCAAGCACCAGGCAGCAACGTTAAATATGTTAACGTTACCTGTTAAAAGCTCATATTTGTGACATGAAATAACTTTAAATACGGTATTTGACATTATACATTCATTGTTTTTAAAAATTAAACTAGTATTATAACTTGAAACTTGCTCTTTGTAGGTATTTAAGCGTCTTAGTCAACTGTAAGTTGAAAGTTCAGCAGTGAAGTTGAATTGACTGAGTTGACCCTTGAACGCAACACGAGCAGTAAAATCCCAACGTCATCTCTCTCTCTGTTCAGAATGTCTGACTAGCTCAGGAGTCAGCAGCCTTTACTATCAAAAGAGACATTTACTATCAAAAGAGACATTTACTATCAAAAGAGACATTTACTATCAAAAGAGACATTTTAGGCAAAAAACAAATAAAAAATCTGTCTGGAGCCGCAAAACATTTGAGCATTGTGATGAAGGTAACACAGTTTATAGTCTAAGTATATAGTATATAAGTCTAATGCAGTGAGGGCCAAAGTGCAAATGTACTAAGAAGCATTAGGGCCACATTGAGGGAAAAAACATCTGAGATTTACAGAATAAAGTCATAACTTTACGAGAAAAAAAGTCCTAATATTACGAGAATAAAGTCGTAACTTTACGAGAAAAGAAGTCCTAATATTACGAGAAAAAAGTCCTAATATTACGAGAAAAAAAGTAATATTGAGAGAAAAAAGTCGGAACTTTACGAGAAAAAAAGTCGGAACTTTACGAGTAAAAAGTAATAACTTAATAATATTATGAGAATAAAGTCATAATATTATAAAGTAGTAATTTTACATGTTATTTTCTTTTTTCTCGTAAACTTCTGACTTTATTCTCATAATATTATGACTTTATTCTCTTAATCTCATATTTATTTTTTTCCCCTCAATGGGGCCCTAATACTCCGTAGTACCGTCGTACCATAGACCTACAACAATGATACATAAAAATGAAAATGTAAACAAAAAACAGTTATTCATTTCCATGTTTATAAATCCACCGAGAGCCACTGGAGAGGAGCTGAAGAGACGCAGGTTGCTTAAAGACCCCTGAGCCAGCGGCTAGAATAACGGTTCTGCTGGAGCTAATGGCTAGTTAAATATATAGCGTTAAATGATTAATATCCATAACTTGTCAGGCCATATTAGTACGGTCAACTGTTAAAAACTAAACAAAACTGGTTGACCAAAACTGCAGGTGAGGTGTTCTACAGATATAGTTAGCTAAACTGATGGCAAAATTTTTTTCTAGCTATCTAATATCACAGCTAACAACTTGTGACCTTAAATACTTTGGGGTCACAATGGCTGTCAAAATGAAGTATTCAAATAACATATTGACTCAGATTTACATTAGGTCTCTAATTTATATCTGCTCAGTACTGTACTTAAGTACATATTCGAGGTACTTGTACCCTACTTGAGTATTTCCATTTTAAGCAACTTTATACTTCTACTCCACTAGTTACATCTCAGAGGCAAATATTGTACTTTTTACTACACTAAATTTCCTCATTTCTCCAAAGTTGGTGATTTTCAAGTTAGAATTTTTCTCTGATAAACTCAATAACTTATTCCTTAATTTTATCAGAAAAAAAATCAAATAACTTCGACCTTTTTCATTGGAGATATTTTGACATGGCATAGTAGGAAAAGCACAGGTGAAATTGATTACTTTAACGATGGCTCAGTACCATTAAAGGCACAATACCAGGGTCTCCCCAAGGTGGAATATGCAGCCATCATTAATCTTATTGAATATACCTGTGCTTTTTCTGCTATAACATGTCAAAGTGTCTGCTGTGAAAAAGGACTATTCTCAACCCATAAATACCTTTTATTAAAAAACCTTGGATTAGCTGAAAAATGCATTGTCATAACTTTATGAAAGTGTAATTGTAAATTACCCCTTTGATTAACAAAATAAATAATAGTAAAAATTAGTAATAATGAATAGATTGCATAAAAATAAATGGTGCTACATACCTTTTACAGGTTTAACAGATTTTGCATTGTTTAAAGTAAGTCTTGTTTGCATATATTTTTGAGTTTCTTTTTTTTTTTTTTAAATATGAAAGCAGAGTAGAAGTACTTGGATGTGGAATTTAGCCAAGAAAAAAAGTCATCTTAATAATGCTTAGATATATTCATGGCATGAACTTTAAAACCAAACAATACATTCAGGAAGGATGTGATCAATAATAAAAGCAGACCAAAAATAATGTACATGAGAGTGATCAATATCACTTTGAAATGTATTATGTATCTATGATATAGGATGACAAATGAATAGTAAAAACCAGATCACGTCCAAATCAGGTCACATAATCTGACGGGTCACAGAATACAGTGTAACACCGATGAAGCTGCTTTGGAGTAGAGGTAAAAGGAGTCCCTTCTCTCCCACTGCTCACAAGTGTTGCCCCAAACTGGTCAAGTTGGAGTGGCACTCGTGAATAATTGAATTTAACAGATGAAAAAACTATTCCCCCACGCCATGTTTTTACCAACCATCCATATGTTCAGGAAGTCACAAGGCGCGGCAGTGAGTCAGATACCAGATTTTCATCCAAATTAGCAGTTAGTGTAATTAAACTCCAGTTAGGGAGGGACGGCGGGTGCCTCTCGACGCTGCGTGGTGTGTTTCTGCATCTCCAAAATTATTCCTTATGCTCGGTTATGAATAAATGAACGAAAGGTATTTCTGGCACAGTCATTATAGAAATTAATTGCAAATGGTGTGAGTGGATTCGGGTCCCTAAAAGATGCAGATAGGAAACAGTTTGTCTGCGGCATTAATGAGGAGGCTCCACCTGGTGTGTTAAAACAGCTGGCGTGCTGTAATATCGCTGTTTACTGGGTGACAGCTGGAATCTCTCTGCCTCTCTCTGCTTAAAGGAACCATAAAAAATGTGATTTATTTTACCTGTATAGTACACGGAAAGTATGATTTTCTGAACTTTCTCATCCTGACTCAGGTTTTCCAGTTAAACACTTTGAAAACGCAAACTTTAAAAGACCACAATATGCATCTATTATGTCATGTTTAGGTGATGTTTAGATGAAAAACAATTGTTTAGTGCTATAAACAAAATGTCTATTTTAATTGACTTTCTTTTTTAATTAATGTGGTATCTAAGATAATGTTTGTATGATGTTTTCTTTTTCTCTTAGAACACATTTTTTGGTCGGTTCAGGCACTTCCTGGATGTGATTGACCCCAGCACACTCTTCGTGACAGAGGTACACAAACGTAATGATTTATTATATGGATCTGGTCTGAGGAAAGCTAAACTGAACCATCTTTTAATCTGTGTTTAACTAAGACAGTTCCTATTTATCTGACAGGGACTATGTGCTTGGCTTAATGGCACCTCAGTGGGAAGGGAGAAACATTCACTAAGGTGTCCCGGGTTAGGTTAGGCATCAGAGTAGTGAATCTGTAATCGACTTCCTGCTCATTTTGCACTTGCAAGACAAAACTGTTGCTCATGAAATGACACCCCATTGGTTGTGAAGGGAGGAAAAGCGGCTGTTGATTGCTGATGAACGCAAGAGCTGAAGCTTTGTTTGCATGTGTTATAGTGAGGTAACAGGCAGGTATTCAGTCGGATTTTTCCATCTTTATTAGGACTGTTAATCAATTAAAATATTTAATCACACATTTTGTATCTTTTCAAAATGTACCTTAAAGGGAGATTTGTCAAGTATTTAATACTCTTATCAACATGGGAGTGGGCAAATATGCTGCTTTATGCAAATGTATGTATATATTTATCATTGGGAATCAATCAACAACACAAAACAATGACAAATATTGTCCAGAAACCCTCACAGGTACTGCATTTAGCATAAGAAAATATGCTAATTGCATGTGATTATCATAAAGTGGGCATGTCTGTAAAGGGGAGACTCGTGGGTACCAATAGAACCCATTTTCATTCACATATCTTGAGGTCAGAGGTCAAGGGACCCCTTTGAAAATGTCTATGACAGTTTTTCCTCACCAAAATTTAGCGTTATTTAACCTCCTTCGCAACAAGCTAGTATGACATGGTTGGTACCAATGGATTCTTTTGTTTTTTTAGTTTCATATGATGCCAGTATCTTCACTTTAGCTTTAAAATTGAGCCCGCTACAATCTCCGAAAGATCGATTGCGTTAATACGTTAAAGTAATTAGTGGTGTTGAAACAAAACACCACAGAGCCAACATTTACTGAAGAGAAATGAACAGAAGAGAAACTAAAAGGCATCAAATTTGACTCGGTAATTACAGTTCTTAAAATGTCCTTGACCTTGTTTTAAAAATCATTTTAACATGACTAATTTATTAACGTACTTAGGGATTCTCTGTTATGACCTTTTTGGCTCCGGACCGTTCTCTGGTCTGCTCGTCATAACATTTCTCCCGGTCTTTGTTGTGTTTTTGGTAATTTTGTTCATGGAGTCATCAGTGCTCTGGTGCTCTGGGTAATGAAGCTGTTAGCGGGCTCTTTGGTGACAGTAATAGCGGCAGTAGCTCCTGGGATGTGATGAGGTGTGGACATGTGGGGCAGCTGTGAGGGGTGGAGAGTGTGTACGCACACACACACATTCACACGCACACGTTGCACCCTGCTGGGCCAGGCGTAGCCTCGACTTGCCCCTAATGACGAGAGTGGAACAAGGATGGCCGTGATTTTGCATGCAATCGCACACACACAACCTCGATGTGCGTACAGGCAAAAGTGCACACCTAACACTATCGCACACAAGAAAGGAACGTGCACACACACAGATGGCGAGCTCATTAGAACAAATTGGGCCACATGACCTTGTATTTTGCTCAGCATTAGACAATGATCACACCACAGAAAGCTGCTCATTGCCCTTTAGGAAACTCATTTGTCAACTGAAAATCAGCATGAAAGTTTTAGTGAAACACAATTATCATGCATTGAGCTGTGCGGCATAAATAGTGGAATATAGAAAAACATGTCTAAGACTGTCCAGGGAAGACTGCCCTCACTGAACTGTACATTTGACTGACTTTTATCTTATTTGGTCAAATCAGAAACGTCTGCAGGAGTCTGTGGAGCTGCTCGACCGATTCAAACAAGGAACTCTGCCTCCAGGTGTGACAGATGCTCAGGTAAAGACACACAAACTTGAGTTGACGTCGTTCAGGGTGTTGATTGGTCCACAGAAGTGTTAAAGAACCAGGTGTTTGAAGCATTTAGAAGTCACAAAAGCAAGGATAGAAAAACAGCTAAATGTCTCCTCTATAGACATTTAAATGCTGTCATTTTTTGTTTGACGTTTTATCTATTTCATTAACAAACTATATATACAGGGCTCAACATTAAGAAATTCCCTGCTTGCCCAGCGGTAAAGTAAAATGCCGCGTCAGGCTAGTAAATCTAGCAACTCGCAAGTGGTAAAAAATAATTAAACACATAGTTTTTTTCTGGAGATGATGATGAAAGTTGCTAAGGAGTGAGCTATCACGCTTCCTTGTATGGTGAGAGTTGCACACGCGCAGTATCGATCCGAGAAAAGAGGAGCTGAAGCGCAAGCGAGCACTTCAGATTAATTTAATATAGATTAAACATGATTAACAATTAACTTTGGTCTTTGTTGTTATTTGATGAATGCTAATAATAAAACAATTGTTAAGGGGCAAGTAAAAATTGACTTGGAGCAAATGGATTTCTGACCCACTTGCCCAATCATTGAACCCTGATATAGCCAGAGCAGGTTACAAGTGCACTATCTCTGTTAAATAAACGCTTACATTTCTACGTTACTTATTTGTAAAACAGACATTAACTGACCTGTAGAAATACTTGAGACTCTTCCGTACTTACAAAGATGTTTGTTATTTGTCTCTACAGCTTTGGCAAGCTCAAAAAATAAAGCAGGTAAGATGTGTCTCTCTTTCATTCACCTTTTTGTCTCTCTCAATCACTAACGCACACACAAACTACGATCACTATCTTGTATCATCTCTGGTTGTTATGGTGTCAGTAGATTGGCAAACAAAACTGACACCAGTCTTCACACTTGTTCAACCCTTACCTGTTTACACAACAAACATACAGCAGAGGGGACAAAAACAGGAAAACGCAACATTAAAAGTCTTTAGTGGTGAACTTATTACACTGAAATGACGGTGAAGCAGGCGAGTGGTATTAACTCCAGTGATAATTAGTAGTATGTGCCAGAGAGACGTCTCATAGTCAGTGAACAGCAGGTGCAGTTGGTCAAACCAACAGAAAATAATTTACAGTAATATGCAAACGGCCACAGCAACAGCTATACGATAGAGTTTTATAGAGATGATGTTTATGACTTATCTAAATTAAACATAATAATTTTAATTAATTAATTATTCAACATGTAATGAGTTGCCCTTCAAACACTTTTTCAAAGTGTTTTGTTTCACACTGAATTCAGCACTAAAATACATCTTGGGTAATCTGATTACAAGCTCTAAATACAGATGTGAATACACCCAAATCTCACCCAGGATGCTCTAGGATTTAAAGATGATTGGTCTGGGATGTGTTGGACCTTATTTTATGTCCCTGACTACAATGAAGTGCCGCTGGGTCAGGTTTGTTGTGTGTATACAGTACGAGTATGCAGAACTGGATACAGTTTGGAGTTGAAGAGACAAAAAGGCACCACCACTAGCCCTACCTGTTTACGTCACAATGAAACCTGATCACAAGTGGTCACTTAATGCCTTTGAGAAACACTTTGATACAAGGTGTGAACAGTCTTAACTAGATCACACAATATAGACAGACCTGTATCTGGATGCAAGAGGTCTGACTGGGGCTAATGTCAGCTGCCAACTATTATTAGTTTCCAATAATACTTAAAACTTTTTAACCTCACAGCAAAACTATCTTCCTAATTCATTTGAACTGAACCAACCCGAATCATTCTGTACTCATTATGGTCTGATTCTCGTCATTATGCTGTTATTACAGGCCATCATCCACCCTGACACGGGGGAGAAGATCCTCATGCCCTTTCGGATGTCAGGTACAGTAGCTTGGTGTGGAAGCCTCTGTTGAAGTGGGATCTAGGGGCTTGTTATGTGGTCCAACATGGAGGCGTCGTTCACCCTGGGAACTGTCACGGCTCAACGGGGCTCTTCAGGTTGTCTCAGGTCTGAAAAAGGTCACACTCAGCTGGGCGCTGATTAAAACCTCTCTCCCACAGTGACGAAGAAGTTCTCGAGCTTCTCCGATGAAGCAAACACAAGTTTTTTTGGTCCGGCCTCAAAGCACCTTTTTACAAAGTGTCGTAGAGCGAGTGGGAGAGAGAACGAATGAGGGAGGAGAAAGAGACACTAGCGATTAATATGTTGACCAACATATGTGAGACAATTGAAATAAGCTGCAGAATCCTATTGCTCTGTCTAACCCATACAGACCTGCTAACCTCAAAACAAACAGTTCTGAGTGTAAGACGGTAACAGTGACTCTCTTTTAACAGGTTTTATCCCATTTGGCACACCAGTGGTAAGACATTTTTTGCATACATTTCAGGAACGCAAAGTCATCATATTTATTGAAATTCATCTAAAATGTAGAACGCTACAAAGAAGTTTATCCACATATATAATCGTACGCTGATATAAATATATTGTTTTAAACCAAGACTGCCCCTACAATATATCGTTTAGACTGTGTTTTCTTCCCATTTGTACTTTTGTAGTCGTTTTATAAAAGGGGTTTATCTTTGTGCAGGTTGTTGGCCTCCTTCTCCCAAATCAAACATTGGTGTCAACTATCTTCTGGCAGGTAAATATTTACTTCTTGACCTATAAAACACACATATTAATCAACATTTCTGTAAATATTCCAATATTTGCCAGCCAGACAATTTTCTGCTGCAGTCCTGGCAAGATGTTGTAAAACCAATGAAGTTGAGAAAAACAAACACTTGACAGGAAGACGCCAAAGTGGCAACAAAATTAGCATTCTGAAGACTGTCATTGTCTAAACCATCATCCTATTTCTACAGTAAAATAAAGATATTGAACTCAAGGATCACCTGCTAGCTTTTTCCAGAACTTTTGACTGCTCCGTTCACTCAAAGACGGCCTTGAGATACAGTTGAAAGCTCAGGGAAAAAGCAAGTAAGTGAGTTTAAAACATTTCATCCACATAGGATATTTAGGGGGTAGCTGTGAGCCGGGTGGTGGGCTGGTTGTGGGATGGACGGGAAAATCATATCGCACCTAAATGGTTTATTGTTGCTGTTTCAGCTTCTGCATTTGTGTATGAAATTTTTTTTTTTTTTTTTTTAAATGATCACAGGTATGTATTTTCCAGGGTCAGGAAACTCCATAGTCCCATTTGTTCACACTAATGAATCAGACATGGACATAACAATGTTGAAAATGTTAAACGTAGCAGCTGTAATTCATCAGGTGTATCAGCACATTTACTAACAAGCTCCTCTCCTTTTACAGTGGTTAAACCAGAGTCACAATGCCTGTGTGAACTACTCCAACCGCAACGCCTCCAAGGTACTGAATCAGTGAATTGACCCATTCCCATTTAGATAGATACTGAATATAAACAGAGCTGCATGAAATGCGTTCATATTGTAATCTCACTTACTTTTCACTTCAGCCGGCTCCAGCTTCCAAATTCGTCCAGGGATACCTCGGAGCGGTGACCAGTGCAGTCTCCATCGCTGTGAGTTCCCATAATGCCTCTGCTCTAAGTGAACAGTCCCTGGGACTGCAATGACTTAATGTCATCACACAGTAATAGCTGAGTCACTTATTGATCCATTATGTCTTTTAGATGGTCTAAAAGACATAATGGATCAATTGGGTAGACCAATATATCAGTATAATGTTGGACTTTTTTCAACTGCAAATTGAACGATGTAAAAAGTCTGTAAAACCTGCAATTAGGGGTGTCGCGGTATTGACGATAACCATGACATTTACAACTGAAATATTGATAAATGTTAATAATACACATATGATAATATTGTGTAAATAATTCAGCACCTCTTGAATCATCTTCTATATACAGTTGTTGTTACAGACTCTCCCTACACTCATATTTTGAGTGTAATTTCTTTGCGAAAAAAGAGACAAAACGCACAATAAACAAAGTTAAAGATGAATTTGACTGATAGCATTATTATTATTATTATTTTAAATTGTCGATAGATATCGCAATAAAACGTATTGAATGAATTCTTTTGGCCATGATATTGTTGTGAAAATAAATATGATATTGTGAAAGGCTTACCTGCAAACAAATTGTGTTTTCTTTGCAGGCTTGTTTGTTTAGTTGTGATGTATTCTGAAAGTTCCCCCAGTCGCCACCCTAATCCAATATAAATGTCATTAATCTGGGCTTCAGTGCAGAGTTTAAAAGTTGAACTGTTGTTTCAGATGCTTTTCCACCCTAACAGGAATACATTTTTAGGAGAAACACAACATATTTTCAATGGTTTTGACAGGAAAATGGCCATATCCAAGCATAAACCTCAGAATCCCAGCCATCACAATACCCTTATCAGTTGAACCTTTTTTTTCTTACCTTTATGTCATCAAAGACTCAAATGTCAAAAGAGTATAACACACGTTCACACACCTGCCTGACACAGCCCTTAGTGTGGACACAGGGCTCAAACCAAGCCAATTACTGGTCCCGCTGGGCGCTCATCCGGCTGCTGCCCTCGGGCTTGACAACGTCAACAAGCACAGAAAAAAAATCGCGGGGTGTCTGGAGGGCGTAACGTCGGGTGGGGAGGGGGGCTGGAGCTCTCCAATTAAACGTCCGCTCTGGTGACGACCCCCCGCCGGGCTGGGGAGAGCCGGAGGCTGGAGTGGCGTGGTGGCGGCGTGTTATCTGAGAGCACATAGCCGTTTGACTACAGCCCTCTAGTCTGTTAAAATACTGTACTGTATTTAATGTTGTCACTTTTCTCCCAATCATACCATCAGACACTTCAAAATGTGCTTGTTTTTTTGTTTCTGTGCTGAAAGACAAAAAACGTTTTATTACAAATATTCAGTGTGTGTGTCATTGGCTTTTAAAAATGGAGTCAGCGGCTGATGTATCATGTGCGTCTGGTTGTCCTTCAGGTGGGGTTGAACGTGTTAATCCAGAAAGCCAGCGGCTTCAGCCCAACTACCAGGCTTTTGGTGCAGAGGTTCATCCCCTTCCCAGCAGTGGGTGAGTTCAAAGAGCTCAGTCAAACACTTCATGGGACGGACGAGGATTAAGCCCAGTTCTCTACCAAAAACTAAATTAGTGTATGTTTGAGTTCACAATGTTGATGTGGTCGAGTTTTTAAATAACCGACCGGAGTAGGATGACTATAGAGTTTCTCCAGGCTTAAAGGAGAACTACGCCCATTTTCAAAATTCATACATGTCGTTCCCATGGTCTAAGACAGTCATAAAATATTAGTAAACATGAACAGCTGTCTCCCAAATCCCAAAACTAGAGTGCTAAACTTTTAAATTTGTGATATCATAGGGTATAAAGTGTTGCACCGCTCCATAGACAATGAATAGGAAGAGATACGGGAACATGTTCTGGTTCACAACTGACAACATTACAATAGAATAAAGACAATCTGGGTACAAAAAAGAAAATTCTGTGGGTCCATAAAATCAGTCTTCCATTCATTGTCTATGGAGCAGCTCTAGATTTTATACTTGATGACATCACAAGTTTGAGACTTACTTCTCTGGTTTCTGTCTTTGAGAAAGAGGAGCTCATGTTCACTAATATTGATTGGACTTTCCTCGGCCATGGAAATAACATACTGGAATTCTTAATTTAGGTGGTGTTCCCCTTTCAATATTAACCTCCATGGTGACAGGTTTAAGTGGAAAATGAAGCTGGCCCTTGAGTTATGATTGCCTCCAAGGTCTTATGAAACCTTTATTATGTAGTGTTCGCTTGTCAGCATGCTGACAATTACCCCGTTAGTGGAACATGCTAAGGTTTAGCATTCTGTGTATCAGTGTCGACTCCAAACTCTACCAATAGATTACCAATGTATTTTTTGGTCTGGTGAGTGAAGCAAATCTAGCAGCCATGTGCATATTTTACCATAATTTGGCTGGTGACTGGTGCTAATTTCCAACCCTGCTGTGTATATAGTAATCTGAAACTACGGCTGACAAGAATTTGGTCATTAATATTTTTGAGGTGTCTTGTCATAAACTAAAGTGTTGGAGAAGTGACCTGTTGGAAGGGCTAGATGAAAAGTCAGGGCAGCGTTTTTAGGGATTATTCTCTGGGTACCATTGATATCGATCCCAAATGTTATGGGACCAAAGTTTAAATTAACAAGTTGCTTTAAACAAATATCACTGGATTTTTCCTGCTTGTTTTCCTAACTGCTTGTTCTATTTTCATCATGTACAAAAATTAATAAAATAATTCCAAAAAATAACAGACCTAATATAAATCCTCAGATACAGAATGAACTCATTTTGATTAATATACCTTTTAAAACTGTTGTGTGGTCCTCATAAACGTCTGATATGAGAGCCAAACACAGCCAGCGATTTGTTTCATTCTGTCCCTCGCCGTCCGGTTTCCTCTCTGCGGGGTTAGAGACGTGTTGTGAGCTCGCTTTGTCAGACGTGTGTGGAGCCACAGAGCTGATTTTCATGCCACTCTCCCACAAACACACACCCAGGGGTATAGACCCGTGTCCCAGAATGCTGCTGGCTCATAATTAAATTGTTTGCCTGCCCCCCCTTTCTTACCATGGCAGCTCGTTTAATTAAATCAACAGGTTTCTACAGCGCAGCCTTTGCCTGGTAATTGGCTGCTTGTTAGAACTCTGCTGCCGCAAACAAATTGGATAATTACCCCTAAAGTGGCGTCTATGTCAAGGCCTCATTTACCTGATTTATGTTTGTTCATTGTTGTTGCTGTTGTTGTTTTGGTAGGGCCATATATAAGGTAATTAAAATGGCTAATTGAAGCGAGCGAAAGTAAAGTGCTGTTTGAATTTTCACCCGCTTCATTTTGTTTGCTTACTTAAGGCTAGATTTATTTGTAATAACCTAATCAAGCAGCGGCCAGTCATTCAATTAGATTATGAAGACCTTAACTGGAGGGAAAAGAAATGCCTCAGAAATTTATGGGGATAATTAATTTGCTGTCTTTTTGAAGATATTTATCATTATTTAATTATTATTAATTATGAAGTAATTACATAAAAAATGTCTTTAATGCATTTCCAGTTTACCACTAGATGACAATTAGAATGTACATAAATGTAATTATTTCAAATAATTACAAATTACAGCCACATATTTAAGCAGTGAGCTGACAGACTTTGCAATAATTCATTTTATAATTACTTTATTAAGTTGGTTACAAATGTTTTTTTGAAAATTGGATCTATTTGCTGTAGTTTTTGTTATTCCTTGCCAAAAATCCCACAATCTGTCCCTCTATTAATTGGTCTGGATGAAAAAAAAAAAATCCCTTGTAGGTAAAAAGAGCTATTTGCTCAGTCAATTGAATTCCCCTCACAAAGCGACCTGCGAGCCCTGCAGCTCTTAGTAAAGATAACTCTGAACGCTGTTGTCTTAAATTAAAAAGGCTCGCGGCACCACCACTAAACTCTCTAAAATGAGTTTTTCTTATTCCTATTAGAGTCAAGGAGAAAGGTCCATCTATATTAACATACATTTGTGTTCATTTTGGCTTTCGTGAATAAATCACAGGGGGAACGACACTGCTGTTTGTTGTCGACCCATCAGTCACCTTGGCCACGGTGTTCGTTGCTGATCTGACTGACTTGAGGCACACAAACACTGAGGCGTGGCGTTCAGTTTTGTGGATTATGACACACATGACATGGCAGTGATGTGCCACATTTGGGCTTTTCAGTGAGTAAAACAAGCAGGAGTTCAGTGTCTTTCAGAAGGACACTCAATGACAGTTGTAAATGTAAAATGTTTATTTTCATTCTTTTAAAGGGAGCATATCATGCTCATTTTAAGGTTTATACTTGTATTTTGTGTTTCTACTACAACATGTTTACATGCTTTAATGTTCAAAAAACACATTATTTTCCTCATACTGTCTGTTTGAATATACCTGTATTCACCCTCTGTCTGAAACGCTCCGTTTTAGCGCCTGTCTCTTTAAGACCCTTCCTGATAAAGCTCAGTCTGCTCTGATTGTCAAGAGCTTTGAATAGTTATTTCATTATCGTAGGAAATACAAAACTTGTGATGTTGAGATCATGAAATACTGAAATCATTAGGAAAACAAATGACCTGTGCATCGTCTCCATCCTTCCATAAAATTCCAGTTCAATCAATCCGACGACACAACAATTATTCAAGATGTAATCCCTCATTCTTACAGTGCCTACGACCGTACCCTTGAGCAAAGAACTGAGCCTCTCCTGCTGCCTGATCTTAAACCCCAGCCAGAGAGTGAAAAGACAATTTGCTCATTTGTGAACTAATAAAACATGTCAAGTTCCTGGAGGTGAGACACTTGACTTTAATTTTTTAAAAACACTCTCGCCTCCCCACAGCGAGTGCAAACGTCTGCAACGTGGTGCTCATGAGACACTCTGAGCTGGCGGAGGGCATCAACGTGCTCGACGACAACGGCAACGTGGTGGGAACGTCGAAAGTGGCTGCCAGGCATGTATGTTGCTTTTTATCTCATGTCAGTTCTTCAGGTTGTTTTACTATAAGTGACTGATGTAATGAATGCAATCTAGTGCTAACTGTAAATGATGACGTAGTGAGTTTAACTCTCAATATGAACATATTTAAAATTGTTGATTTTTCTGTCTTGCCTCCTTTTTTAAATGTCTCTTTATTTTTATGTTGCCAGGCCCTTTTAGAAACAGCGCTGACCAGAGTGGTCCTACCCATGCCAATTCTGATCCTCCCTCCCATCATCATGGCTGCACTGGAAAAGTAAGAGACGGCATCAATTTTATCTGTCACGACTTGGTTGCTTTCTCAAACTTTATTAACGTGTTTGGCTTCTACTAAGAGATGTAGATTTAGAGGGATTGTGGGTATCAAAGCTTCAGTGATCGGAGGCAAGTTTACATTTTTATTCAATTTTAATCATTTTTAAAAATGAACGCAACCTTGTTCTTTATTCTAATATGCAGCCCGGATTTCAGTACTGGTGTCCACTGTGTTTTAAAGACTTAAGTAGGTGGTATTTGGTCTTTTTATAAGATTTGTTCACAATAAGAAAAACATAGAATATCGCCAGACTTATAATTTAACGTAATAATCATTAGGTTCTTGTTTTAGTGTCACTTTTTGAGAAAGTGGTCATTGCTGCTGAGGTTTACAGCTTCTATTACCACAGAGACTAAATCAAATAGAGACACTCAGTTTAGAGTTTAACTAATAAACAACAGAAGATATATACTGAAAGTAGAGCCGCGTCTGCTGTGATTCATAATGGCTTTTCATCTTGGAAAGGCAACACAGTCAGACAGTTGTCTGTTTATTTTCACCCCTGGATTTTGTGCTGATTGAGTTTCTGTAGGTGGCGCCCTTTTCTTTGTTCATCCAGCCATTGTGACGTCTGCCTGTTTCAAATACTAAATGTTGCTGCTGTTGCACACATTACATGCATCACTTATTGTAGGAAAGAGACCAAGTAGAGAGGAGCCTTTTCTTAATTAAAAATGTTAATTAATACTGTAATGAAAGTGGTGTTCTGGTATAATACAAGTTAGATTAATTAAACATTCAAATGACCCCTAATTAAATGATAATTCAGAATAATAAAATAGTCATAAACTTGAATATTTCAGATTCTGTGCTATTACAGTCAGTGAACCTTTCCCACCACTGAGATTCAGTGTTGTGTGATACGACTGTAATGATGTCTTAATGATGCAATGTGTTTATACGGACGTCCTGTGATCGATGGCCTGACGGTGCCTGCGGCGTGCCGAGGAATGCGGTCATCTTTGTAAATCCTTGACAGCACTTGTCCCGACCGCTCCGAGCAGGCGGGCTCAGGCAGCGTGGCCGGCTGCACAGGTGTGTTTGGGATTCCTGGCAGCTGCATGACTGAACGGGAAGAGAGAGAGAGGGAGAGAGAGAGAGGGAGAGAGAGAGAGGGAGAGAGAGAGAGGGAGTGTGTGTGAGAGTGAGCAGGGGGCTGTGAGCTGGACTGTGGTTGCAGGTGAGTAGTGCTCAGCTCTCCTCTATGTCAGCTCGCCTTCACTGGCTCTCAATGGAGCGAGAACAAGGGGACAGAGACGGGTCCCTGCGAGGCCCCTCCATGATGGATTACACTGCTGAGAGCAGATGTAGGCCAGTGACAGCAGCTTCCCAATACGCGTATTCAAAACTTCTATTTGTTTTTATGAGTCTTAAAGCTACATCTACCTGCACTGGGAATCTCCATTTCAGCCTGAATACTCAGGTAACCTGATTTGGAGCTCATACTGTAAAAGCTACAGATAGAGCAAGATACAATATCTCTGTTTCATTCTCTGTGTTTCAGTTATTTGGAAATAGGGGTGGGAAATATGTACGAAATCTTGTATCGTGTTATGTTATTTTTAGGGCTGTCAATTGATTAAAATAGTTAATCGCAAATTAATAACACCTTTTTTATCTGTTCAAAATGTACCTTAAAGGGAGACTTGTCAACTATTTAATACTTTTATCAACATGGGAGTGGGCAAATATGCTGCTTTATGAAAATGTATGTATATATTTATTATTGGAAATCAATTAACAACACAAAACAATGACAAATATTGTCCAGAAACCCTCACAGGTACTACATTTAGCATAAAAATATGCTCAAATCATAACATGGCAAACTGCAGCCCCATAGAACCCATTTAAATCACATATCTGGAGGTCAGAGGTCAAGAGACCCCTTTGAAAATGTTATTTAATCTCCTTCCCGACAAGCTGGTATGACATGGTTAGTACCGATGGATTCCTTACATCCACGTTTGCTTACTTACAGTTTTCTTCTTCCTTACTTTAGCTGGCGCATTACTACATCCCATGGAGTTATATATTATTATTATTATACTATAAGGTAACTTTAATGTTGCATAAGAGGAAATGTGCTGAACTCTTGAACTGTTAACTATTGAAGGAGAACTAATCTGTATAAACAGCTACAGAACTTAAACAAAAGCTTCTTCCGCTGTTGACACAGAAACGCCTCCGGCTTTTATTTAATTCCGTTGCATTTTCATGTTCATCATCACCCCCACCTCCTTCACGAGGTGTTTGTTTAATGTTGAAATTAGAAACCTGCTTTACAGTTTATTTGTACCTATTCACATACCTCTGAATACACAGTGCAGCAGCCTCTGAAAGACTAGAAAGTAACCGAACAAAAGGTACAATGGCTTTATGACGGCTTCATTTACATCATATTTATTTGTGGCATTCATGCAAACTCACATTTAGCAGCTATATATAATCACTAAGCAGAGAGTACTATCACTGCTACTGCTCTTTGAATTTATAAAGTAGTCGTGTTTTGTTATAGTCGTTCAGTGTCGTAGTGTTGAATCTGTGTTTGAAACAACACAAGTCAGCAGGGATATTCTATTAATTGGTGTTCTCGTGGCGACAGGGAGGCTCAGTCACGGTGTCAGAGGTTCATGTAAACAGTTAAACCCGGGTAAGACCTCAACCAGAATATGGCCACTAGCCAGGTTACTCAGTGCATGTGAACGCAGCCAGCATTACGTGAAATTGTGTCATTAATTTTGGATAACATCAAGTTTTTCACCTGATTTGAAGGTTTTCAAACTTGTGCCCAAACCTTCCCTCATCACTCACAACTTTTCTCCCATTGACTTTTCTCTTTGTAACCCACTTCTAAGATGTGTATCTGCACGTTTGTGTGTGTGTGTAGCCTAATTAAACCATGGAAGCCGTATGTGTTAATGAGCTCCCTCATTAGGCAGTAGCTCTCCTCGTTAGGCGGAGAGGCGTCGCTGGTGGAGGAGAGATGGAGCGGCTCTTTCTCAAGCTCCTGCTGAGTTCACCGTCCCGCTCACTGAAGAGGGGGATTAAACTACGGAGGGCAGCGAGGAGGGAGGAGGAATATGGGCTGAGACGAGAAAATATATTTTTGGAGATTGGTCTTTAAAACGTCCTTAAAAAGTCTGTTTTGTTCAGATGGAGAAAATGCAGCTTTTCTAATAGATGGTTTTCAAAACTGTTACGATATTCGTGAGGGATTATTTAAGTTAACACAACAAACACATGACAATAAAAGCAAAGATTGAACTGTAAATATGAATATTTTAAAATAGTTAATAAGCCTTTACAGGTGATTCAACTGTTCGTTGTTGAGTCAAACTTTGCATGAACAGAGAAATGCTGGGTTTTTTTTTTTAAAAAAGAGTTTGGTAATACAGTATAGTATAATGGTGCATTTCATTGGAAGTTTGTAGTTTCCTGTTGGCTTTTTGAGCTAAATGTTCCTGAACAGATACCATTGAATCTGTAATTTTTAAACTTGTGTTTGTTTTTCAAGTTTCCCAAATTAATAAAACTTAAAACAATTAATTGATTAGTTGTCAATTATTAAATTAATCGATTAGTTGTCAATTATTAAATTAATCAACAACTGTTTTGATAATTGATTAATTGGTTTGAGTAATTTTTTAAGGGAGAAAAAGTCTAAATTCTCTGATTCACGTTTCTTAAATGTGAATATTTTCTGGTTTCTTTACTCCTCTATGACAGTAAACTGAATATCTTTGGACAAAACAAGACATTTGAGGACGTCATCTTGGGCTTTTGGAAACACTGATCCACATTTTTCACCATTTACTGATATTTTATAGACCGAACAACTAATCGATTAATTGAGAAAATAATCAACAATGAAAATAATTTTTAGTTGCAGCCCTAAAAACTTTGATCTTCTGATCCTCAGGAAATATACCATTCACACTTCATAATGGAGCCATCTTTCTGACCATGGGTTGATATCTAATGAAGATATTTAGAGTTGTGTCTGACATGCAGGATGTCGTGTTTCTGTGACATGAAGTCAATAAAATCCCAACTTTCATTTTGACATGGAAGGTTGATAATTCTGCATTTTGGCTTAAATGGAGGGCATAATATTCTTCATATTTTCACTTCCTGTTCTTGATGGTTTCTGCCAGTAAGTGCCCATAACCTGATGCTTGAAATTGGTTTTGACAAATACGACTAATTGCCAAGATTTACTCCTCTTAACTGTGCTGTATTTTAACATTTAAAACATTTGCTTTAACTCCTGCTTTTTGAAAATGTTTGTGGCATCTGCATAAAAAAGATTCAGTATAATACTGCTGTCTCTTTACCATGTAATGTATCGGTTGTGGAAGATGCATCACCAGAGCCACCACCACCACAACGCCTATCTATACATTAACTGTAAAGTGAATAAGGTAACGGTGTGTCTGTCTCCTCTGTGTCCCACCAGGCTTCCTCTCCTGCAGAGACGGCGGAGGCTCGTCCTGCCCGTCCACAGTCTGGTGGTTCTCGCCGCCTTCGGCCTGGCTCTGCCTCTCGCCATCAGTCTCTTCCCACAGATGTCCCAGGTACGTCACCCACCCTAAAAAACTTTATTCTCTACCAAGGAATATGTCTTTCCTCTTTCCTTCAACATCATATAATAGTGCATTAGTGGGCCCTCTAACACGGCTTGGTCTGAAGTTGATCTACGAAATTCTTCTTTTGTTTTTTAAAATGTAGTCAATCAAACCAAATGGCGGCAGTACTGGGGCAAAGCTTTCTGTCCGTCACTCCTCATGTTAACTATTTAGTCCTTCTTTATAGAGTAATTACAAATAAAGAGCTGTTGCTATTTATTTCATTTGAGAGAGGTGCCAGACAGTAGTAAATTGTGAAAGTTTTCATTAACTGTGAATAGGTTTAAACCGTATTGCTCAGAAAAGAATCGATCAAAAGATTCTTTAACTCGGCTCCTTGTGTTATTTTTTGCCTTTTTTCATCACATCAAGTCAAGTCATTTTTATTTAGATAGCGCAATATCACAAATTTGCCTCAGGGGCTACAGCATGCAACACCATCTGTCCTTTATGACCCTCGCAGCGGATGTGGAAAAACTGAACCAAAAATTAAAAAACAAACAAACATTTTAACAGGGAAAAATGGAAGAGACCTCAGGAAGAGCAACTGAGGAGGGATCTGTCTTAGAGGACGGACAGACGTGCAATAATAGATGTGGTGTGTGCAGAATAACCAACATAATAAAATTACAGTCCATATGACAGAACGTATGCATATAATGTGAAACTAATATGAAAAGATGGATCCAGGAGGATATCAAGCAGCTCCTAAGGTGTTGCCAAACAGATCGAAAGACCTGGAAAGAGGACAGTCTACACAAAAACACATCCCTGCTGTATTAAATATCTGCCATGAGTGTGTTTCACTGACTGATGTTGATAACCGGAGTCTCCTGACCTCTTTATCGTTCCCCATTGAGCTTTACAGAGGCTCTGTCCTAATGAGGCGTAGCCCTCTGAGACTTAACCTGCTCTGTTGTGATCTGCCCAGAGTCTCCATTCATCCAGTGCTGAGGTCTAACTTTAGCCTCATTGCCTCAGTATGTGTCACTCTACTCATTAAACGGCTACGCCGCGGTTTTGTTTTTCACTCCATCTCTCTCTTTGTCTTCCCTCTGCCAAATGACTTGCTGACAAAAGCCAACCAGCTCTGGCTTTAAAATGTTTAGGATTTAATTACCGCTGGAAATAGCTCAGACAGCCATATGGCAAAAAACTTCAGACATATGTGTCGCCAACAGTCCTGTGAAAAGCCGCCTCCCGTTCCACGGAGGGGCCTGTTTTTCTCTCACAAGTCCTTTTTTTTGCACTTTGGCAAAGATAGCAGGTGTAGAAAAAAAAGAAGTCCCTAAAAAGCAACATGAATGCCCTGCTCCCCTGGACCTCCTGCCTACTCAATTTGTCCCACTTCCCCATTTCACACCTACCAAGATGTCTGATTAGGATTCTGCCTCCAACTCCAACAGCCATCTGTCTCTGGTTCAAATATTAGGAGATGAAAACCTCAAATTAGACTTTCATCTGCCAAATTGGCTCTTTTTGCACATTAGCAGTAAATACAGAACATTTACAGAATTTAAGAATTATTTAGTTACAAACTGTTTAAAATCTTTAAGTAGCGGCTCACGTAGATGACTGTGATTCATCTACAGCGGTCACTTGCAGTATGTTAACATTTCATATCTGACATATTGTGGCACGCATTTCTATTTGCACTAATTGACCTTTTTGTGCTGCTTTGATTCCCACAGATCAGTGTGAGTGAGCTGGAGCCGGAGATCGCCATGGCAACAGATTGTAAGATTGTGACATACAATAAAGGCCTGTGAGCGATCTCTACGGCCCGACACGTGAAGATATAGGACCCGCCGCTCATCATGAAGCTGCCAGAGACTGAATCATGGTAAACTTGGCTGCGTTATCCAGTGAGAAGTTAGCATACGGTTGCAGAGAAAGGCAGTTGATACTGGGAATACGTGTTGTTTACGCCAAGACAATAAGCAATAACACATAATGACATATTGTGATGAAGGATATATAGCAACACCTCAGAAATTATCAATTTTATAACATGGGCACTTACCAATGAAATAACACCAAATGGCACGTCTAAATGATTGTAGGTGGTCTGGATTGTAAAAACTGTGAATGAAGTCAGGATGAATGTATTTTTGTGATTTCTTTTGTTTCTTTTTTATAATTTAATGAAGGGTTCCCAAACTTCTTTTGCGACCAACCCAACAACTCACTGTCACAGGTTGTATGTCTATAAGCTGTGAGCTGTTCAATCAAAGCGTTGTTTTCTCCTCTCAGATTGTTTCGTATCAATCATTTTAAAACTACAGTATTGCACAAGAAAGAAGCAAAGATTAGAGAAAAGTTAGAAAAATAAACATAATTTTGTTGATCAGAATTTAGTTTTTTCATTATTTCATACCTGGACAATCATCTTGCAACCCTTTAGATTAATCTTGCGACCTCTCGTAGGGGCCCTGACCCCCAGGTTGGGAACCACTGATTTAATGGATGTAGAAATTCAGCCAAATGGAAATGTAACTCTGTCTGATTTTTGTTATAGTGCCACTAAAACTTTCAAAACTCGGACCTGTGAACTATATTAAGTTACAAAACACATCAATATCTCCTTTGAAATCATCCGATGACACTTTGTTTTGTTTTGTATTGAAAATCTCATTTTTAGGAACAGTGTGTAGGATTTGGCGACATCTAGCGGTGAGGTTGCAGATTGCAACCAACTGAAACTGAAACTATGTTGGCCGACGCGAATGTCCCTCTCTAGAGCCAGTGTTTGGTTTGTCCGTTCTGGACTACTGTAGAAACATGGCAGCCGACTCCGTGAAGAGAACCCACTCCCTATGTAGATATTAACGGCTCATTCTAATGTAACGAAATAACAACGTTTCTTATTTCCAGGTGATTTTTACACTAAAGAAAACATACTTATTAATATTATATTCAAATTCTGCCAATAGATCTCCCTAAATGCGACACACTGTTCCTTTAATTAACTTTAAATCCCAATATGTGCTTTAGCTCCTCTAACTGGAATCAGTCACTGTCATGCAATAAAACAACTACAGTTGGTTTTACTTTGATGCCACGTTAAAGGATTCATCTTTTAGATTTGCTTCCACCTCTGTGGAAGTTCATTTACTCTTTCTAAGCTACATTTGTTCTAGTCAAATTAAGTAAATATGTACAAATATATAAATCACAGTAATGATATTTTAAAGTCTTAACCTAAAATGAGAAGATTTTTTATTTTGTACATTTTTCTCTTCTTATTAAAATGCTACTTTGTGTTTGTATTTGCACTTGATTTATATAAACTTCCTGTCTTCAAGTATTATCTTTTGTCATGATCTGTGTGATTAGTATGTTTGTGAGGGAACGCAGCGCGGTGAATCGACAAGAAGCCACATGCAGGATCAGTGGAGGATGCTGGGTGTACGTTGTGGCACACAACCCGGGTGAGACAAATAAAAACGAAACCCAATTTTATCAGATATCAGCATCACATTTGGTTCTGCATGAAAATGTTCACTGTAAAGTTGAGAGTTTTACAAAAATGTTGCCTGATGGCTGTTTCCTCGGACTATATTTCAACAATTTAGCTCATAACGTTGAATAATAATCCATAGTGAGTTCAGCTTTAGTACCAATTTTGTAAAGATGTTTTCTGCATTTTTAAATTCATGGATGTCTTGTTTGTATCTTCCGTCATAACTTTTGAACAAACTGTCTGAAACAAACACTCAGACATTTGAATATGATATATATTTTTATATTTTGGGAAAAGAACATTTTTAATCTGATCTCTAGCACACTTTAGTTTAATTGCAAGTGCCAGATGTGTATGCAAATATCTCAAATGAGGTAATTTAAGTCATTTCAGTCACAGTCCATAATGAGCAGAATCCAACTGTTTTGTCAGTCATTTTGAACATTATTTAAAACCTTTCTTTTTCAGTAATGAGGCTGTAATTTGTAATTCAGTGTGCTGCTCGACTGAAACTGATGCAATGTGACAACTGTGACCACGCTGCATGATTTATCACTCGACGTGCAATTTTATAACCAACAATAAAACGTGTAATTTGCAGTGTTAGCTGAGAAAAGAGGAGGCTTCTTTCTTCCAACAGAAAACAGGTAATCAAACAATGATGATCAAACCAGTCGTTGTTTTTCTGTTCAGCTCTCCAACACCTCTCTGCAGCAGCAGCAGCCTCCTTCCCCCACCTCGCAGCACTCTGGAGAGACTCTTTGTTTCTCATGGTGGATTCCTGTTCTCACCCTGAACTCTCCTCTCTGCTGACTCAGGCGACAGGAGACGCAGCGTTTAGGGAGACGGGCGCCATTTTCCCCTTAATTGTTTTCCTAACAGACAAATGAGAGGTGCAGCTCTCGTTAATCGTGCTGACCTTTTACCTAACCGAGATGTGATTGGCCTTAAGCACACCTGCTTGACAAAAAGACGCTTACAGTGCTTTGAGTGAGCTACTGTACTGGTTAAAAAACGCCTTTTGATGGTGTTTATTTGGACAATAAGGAATCTCTTTGCATGTATTTGCACCTGCAGTGAGTATAGGATATCCTGGAAACTCAAAACAAGGCCCCTTTTAGCAACTGCAGCTGTTTGTAAAAAGGTGAGACTGCTGCAGTGTGTTTTACCTTCCCGCCTCCCCCCCCCCTGTTCCTCGCTTGTCTCTCTGTTTCTTAGCTTACAAAACATCATCAGGGTCAGACGGCAGGGCTCATCTCTAAAGCCTCAGGGTCATTAGGACGAGATTCCTTCCGTTTCTTTTGACAGGTGAATACTGAGGTGGTTTGGTGAAAGAGCCGCCGCACAATAGTAACTACTTTCCCCCTTTTTCTTTTTCACAGGTTTCACCGTCTAGATGGGAATTATTTCTGTGTTCCCCTTCTGCTGGAATTCAGAGGAAATACCGGCCGACAGGTAACACACCTGACACCTGTGCAACTGTCCTGCAACATTCCTGACACCTCAGTCTCCATCAGTGGCTCCCAACCTAAGAGAAACCTATTTATACCGTTCATTTTTATCCTCACTCTCCTTTTAATTTTCACTTTCTGGGTGTAGGGATGTCTTTTAGCTCTAGCTTTTAAGAGGAACTATTATGCTTTGCAGGTTCATACTTGTGTTTTGGGTTTCTACTTGAACATGTTTACATGCTTTGAAAGAAAACGCTTTATTTTTCTCGTACCGACTGTGCTGCAGCTTCTCTGATCGGTCAGCTGCCCTCTGTTGTGATTGGTCAACCGAACCAAACTCTTCGTTCTCTGCTCCTGCTCCGCTCTAAAGGTCCAGACACACCAAGCCATCAGTCAGCCATTGGACAGTTTGGGGCCGTCAGTGAGCGCCTGTCGGTCTAGTTTTTGTGGTGTGTCCCGCACCGTCGCCTCTAGTCTGCCCGTGTCTGAGCGTGTTGAATCGGCGGCGCCGCCCGTCGGTGAGAGAAATCACTCTGATTGGCTGTTCAGCTTAAACGAATCAGTGCACGAGAAAAGAAACGGACGTGAGGAAAGCAAGCAAACGAGTAAAGTCATTTTTCATCTTCATCTCATCTGATCGTTCCAATACACGGATATTTTCACATCAACATGGCCATCTGGAATGAAGCTAAGTGGTGAGTGAGAGTGGTGTGAAAATGGTCGGCAGACGCCGCTTTGTTTGTTTCCTGTACGTATCATAACAACGGCTTGTATATCCGCCGTCCTCGGTTTCCCTTTTTGAATGACAAATACAGACTGCTGCCGCCTGATGGTGTGAAGAGTTCTTTCATCTCACGCAGGTGCAGAACGTACGTGGTAACTGGCCGTCGGCTGTAGTCTTTGCGGCGTTTTTCGCGTGTAACGTTTTGGCCACAACAAAGGCAACGTGAGGCGACTCAACGGGCGGCCTTCGTTGCCGCTGGTTCTCTGACGTCGGCTTGTTGTGTCCCCAGCTTCACCAGCTTTGTTTGAGCGTGTGCCAAACTAGCCGTTATGCAAATGTGTTACTTGGTGACATCACCATGTTACGGAAGAAAAGGCAGTTAAGGAGCAGTGTTTCTGTGAGACTAACTCACTTTGACGTGGACTTTGCAAGACTTTTACATACATGCACAAAAAACTATATAACACACTAAAGGGAAGGGAAAAAGCACAAAAGCATAATAGGTCCTCTTTAACGCATAAAACAGCCTGGACATGGAAGATCCTTCTGTGGTTGAACTGTTCACTTCCTGAGCCACAACGGCCCAAGCGTCTGCAGGTTTTTATTCCAATCAAACACTAGAACAGCATGTTTCACACTGATTTCCACCTTCAGTCGCAGAGGAGGCAACTAATGAGTGAAACCTGCAGCTGTAACGGCTGGTTGGAGTGAAAAACCTGCAGCCTGGTCGACATGATGTACAAAGTGAGACCTGAATTACACAAAAACATTACGTTTCTCATGAGAGAAATAGTTTTTATTTCTAAAACATCTTTTTGTACTTACATGTTCTGCTTGAAAAGTATGTTCTCATATATGTTTTATACTACACTTAATGAAATCTGCATGACATTCAACAAGCGGAGAGGTCATCCATCACCCCACACTGACACAAGTGGCACGGCAGGAGAAGCACAAAGCTGGGAACTCGCTTTTTATTGTGTGGCACAACTCGCCCCTAACACCAGAGGTCTCGTCTGTCCCAGAGTCATGCACAGCTGGTCATGAATCGCCCCTCTGTGCAGAATCTTCATTATTAGCATAGCAGAGCGCTGGAATGGGCGTCAAGTCACCAGAGAAAATAAAATCATGCCGCAAATCTGGATCTTTGTTGACACATTCATTCATTCTTCTGGCTTGTTCTCCGAGTCACTGGGTGGATTAAAAGTGTGTGACAACATATGAGGAGAAATTTAAATTAACATGATACACAGGTGGCGGAGTGGGTGGGGTGAGCAATGAGGTGTTAATGACCTAAGCAGGTGGTAAAAACAGCTTTAATGAAACAAATAGCCTCTTTCAAAAACAACCTTTTATACGTGGACTATGTACAATATTTAAAAAAACAGACTATGATGGAGGTTGACGTTGTTTCTCTTCATCTTTGGTCGTCACACCAAAGATCATTAAATGATGGACGGATCTCTCCTCATCCGGAGACATTCAGGATGGATGTCATTAAATTTTTTTTTTTTCCAGTGTAGCACCTCGATGAAGACATGAGCACATATTTAGTTCTTCCTCTAATGTGTCTACTTAATAATATTACATAATAAATAGTGTTGGTCCTCAGGGTTTTGTTTAGGGCAGCATTGTCGGAGGTTGGACGGCAGTTTTAGTCCTCTGAGGTCACGTCTATGTCCTCGGAGCTGGGCTGCTTGGTGGCCATGCGCCATCTGTTGATGTGGTGGTTTCCCTTCTTCTTCTGCTGGCTGTCTGGTCCTTCCTCCTCCAGCTTCTGTCGCTTGTACTTGGTCCGCCTGTTCTGGAACCACACCTTCACCTGGACAGGAAGATGAACAGGGTTAATGATGATGATGCGCTTTGTTAAGCAGGCTGTTGTGTCATTTCAAGGGCTGTTCCCTCTTAGTCGACTAATTGGTCGTTTTGGTCTTAGTCTACTAAGATTTCTTTAGTCGATTAGTCGTTTTTTATACTTTTATCATGCTGAAGGACCAAGAAACTTATGAGCACATCTCTGGTAAACACAAGATTTAAAGTGGTTCTTTTTGTGTGATTCTTTGTGGAGATTAAATCAATTAATCGATTAGCGGACAAAATCGTGTGAGTGTTAGTCGACTAAGAATTTTTTTGGTCGAGGAAAGTAGAAGTGTTCCGATACCAGTATCAGAAATGCATCCGATAGTGCCCAAAATTCGGGATCGGGTATCGGCCAGTGTGCCAGTCTATGCACTGATCTCATACCATCATTTATTGGCCCAGAAAAAAATCAACTTGTTTCTTTGCCGCTCCAAAACAGTAGCCTTCACTGTTCAGTTTCCCTGGATGTATCGTGGCTGCCACTGACTACTGTCCACAATTCATACATGGTCAGTAGTAAACAGCTGTTAGATAATAATAATAATAACAAAAAAAAATTTCATCACACTGGTATCGGATCGGTATCGGTATCAGCCGATACCGCAAGTTCGGGTATCGGAATCGGTATTGGAGGCCCTGATTTACCTATAAACAATATCCAATAGACCTTTCTCAAGGTGGACATTTTGACTTATCAGACAGGTGTAACTTCAGTTCTAGGGCACTGCTAATGTTGTTTTTAATAAAACCTGTGATTGAGGCGGCAACTAACGATTATTTTCATTATCTGTTAATCTGCTGAGTATTTTCACAATTAGTCGATGAATCGCTCGGTCTATAAAACGTCGAAAAAATTGCAAAAGAAATGCCCAATTTCCTAAAGTCCAAGGTGACGCTGTCAAATACCTTGGGTTTTCTCTCCCATTCAACCATCCAAAAGCCAAATAAATTCAGTTCACTATGTTATAAAATGGAGAAAAGCAACGAATCTTCACATTTGAGAAGCTGGAACAAGAAAATGTTTGCCATTTTTGCTTGAAAATGTACTACTTGCCAATTTTTTTTTTCATTCAAATAATCACTTGATTGGCTAATTGTTTCAGTTCTACCTGGGATTTTCTTACAATGACGAGTTTAAATGTCTGTGTGTTGATGTGGCGGACCCTTCAAGTCAAGATAAATTTGAAAAAAAATTGACTTTCACAATCCATGCCACAGTTTTTTATTCTGTTTAAAAAATGAAAAGCATGTATCCAATTCTATTTTCCTCCCAAAATGTAATTATATTCCCCCCCTGTAGTGGTTGTCTTCACTTTCTACCATTACATTAAAACTCCACCTTCAGATTTTTTAGTCTCAATCCAACAATCACAGCAAAACCAATACTTTTGAATTTCCTCCCTGCATCATTTGTCACCCCAGCATCCCTTTTGCAAAATGCTCTTTTAAAAGGATTCTGATTTAAAAGCAAATCAACAACTTGTCTTTGCGTTCACAGCTGCATTAATGCACGGGAAAGGCTGACGGGTTAAATAGCTTCTAGTGTTGCTGGTATGACCTTGGAATATGAGCTTGGCTGCCTATTCGTAACATATACGTGGTCAGGATGCATTTTTTAAATAGCAGCACAGGCACTCATATGAGCTTCCTCCTCTATTACTTCTTGACTCTTACTAAGCTTCAGGCTCATTCTACATATAGTAAAAACTGTTGTGACTGAAACTCTCAAAGAGCCACGATATACTGTGTGTTGGCCTAAAATGATGGATAGGAACCTGCCAAAGTGTTAGTGGGCTAGTTTACCAGCCACAGAAAAGGTGTAGCTGTATTAATGCAGCTTTTTACTTTAGCATTCATTATTTTTTTCTCACAAGTTGTGCCTTTCTTTACCTGCTGAGGGTGATATTGAATAATCAGTCTGAATCTGTCTACTAGTCCCCATGTTGGGGTCCTTAAGTGCTCCCTCTAAAGACCAAATAACAACTGAGTGAGTTAATTAATATTCAGTTCACTGTCATTATAATTTGCATAATGCAATTGGTGCTTAATTGCAAGCTTTTATTGACTGACACAAAACTTGCAAGCAGCATTTATTTATCCATATCGCTGACTCAGGAAACCCTCTTTATATTGCCTATTAGGCCTAATTGACACCCAGATAATGTGGACTCATTAAACATAACCATCAATAATATTTACACTCCTTTATCCTATAACATGCATGAATTAAACACCTTTTAAGAGACGTTTTAACTGACTAAACTGCAGCCTTGTCCTGTATGAATGGGAGAAGGGAGGATGGAGGCACAGATTTATGTATCTACATAAGTTTGAATTTCATTAAAAGTGTACAATACAGCCATAAACACAAGATGATTTCAAACTGTTAATTTATAATTTCCTGTCATTAACATAGTTGAATCTCACATTTTGCAACATAATAGCCTGCATTTAGATGAATCTTTATTTGTAAATAACAACTAACCTATTCAAACCACTGTAACATTTAAATATTTTTTTTTTTTAAACTAGCCCTACAGATATTAACAGTACTGATAACAGTTCTAAACCTACAGTAAAATAAAAAATAATTGACTTTGCTATAATTTTGCTGCTTGAAATTGAAGTTATGATTATGAATAATAAGATAAGATAATATATTCCTTTATTAGCCCCGCAGTGGGGAAATTTACAATAAAATTTAATTATCTCCCAAATATTTAACACACCAATCCCTTGTGCTAGAGAAAATACAGGAAAAAAATAGGCTAAATGGCAATATTCCCACCATTTCTGTGTTTATTGTACAAATATCGCATGTATGAAATATCGCGATACTTGGCAGCAGCGAGAACACTAAAGAAAAATGACTTCTCAGTAAACTAGTTAACTAACTTTAATTAGCTATAAATTATCAACAATTAAGACGATTTTAGTTGTTAAAGGGACAGTTGCTTATTTTATAAACAATTAGTAGGTGATAATTAGCCGTGTTTCATAGAGGAATCCAACAAACAAGCAGCCGTCGGTCCGTTAGGCCACGTGTAGGTGTTATCATCAGCTCACCTGTGTTTCAGACAGACTCACCTGTGTTTCGGACAGACTCAGGCTGTTAGCGAGCTGCTTCCTCTCGGCTCCGACCACATAGTGGTTCTTCTCGAAGGCTCTCTCCAGACGGAGCAGCTGAGACGGAGAGAAGGCCGTCCGGATGCGTTTAGGTTTCCTGGCGAAGGGACCGTGGAGGAGCAGGCTGTCCTGGGACACATCGTTACCTGAGACACCGGGGGTAAAGGAGACAAGGTAACCGTTAACGTTGTTAATCACACCTGGTTTTATTTTACCTCGACAGCTCAGTGACTGAGTGTTGAAGCTCTATTACAGGAGAGCTCATCAGAAACAGTGTGAACAGCCTGTTAATAGGAACTACTCGACTGCAAAGTGACCTAATGATGCTCTAGTTGTCTTTATCATGGTAATGGAAAGCAAAGGTCAAGCAAAACTTCCAATCTATTTATTATTATTTATTATCTCATTTATATATATATTTACATATATTTATTTATAAATTATATTTACTATTTATTATTACATTTATTATTATAATGTTTAGTGGGCTTAGTAGTAGTCAATAGCCTAATAATAATAATAATAATGGTAATATTATTATGTCTAGTAAGCTTAGTAGTAGTTAATAGCCTAATAATAATTATGGTATTATTATGTGTAGTGGGCTTAGTAGTAGTTAATAGCCTAATAATAATAATGCCATAATGGTATTATTATTATTATTATTATTATGTCTAGTAAGCTTTGTAGTAGTTAATAGCTTAATAATTATTATTATTATTATAATGCCATAATAATACCATTTACCAGAAATTAAATATTCGCTGGTAAGTAATTCCTATTTAACAAAGCGACCATTGTGTTTCCATCAAAAGTTCCTTTTCTACCGCTATAATTTTTGTAATAGGCCTACTGCAAAATCATGCATTTATTTATTTATGCAATAGAGTCCTTAAACGCATATAAACCCATTTGATTTGCAAATAGTTTGTAATTAAAGTGCTGTACAAGATTGAAAAAAATAATTTTTTAAGCGTTTTTAATAACTTTTATTTTTATTGTTATGGATGTAAATTGACCGATTAAACTAATTCATACGAGTTTAACCAAATTAACCAACATAAATGACCTCCGTGCTCAACTCGGTTCTAGTTTTGGAGAAAATCGACATTAGATATTTATATAATAAATTGCCAATAATATACATATAGCCGGATAAACAATTATATTCTAATTGAATTATATTTACTGAAAAAATAGCAAATAAGATAAAGTTCGATAGTGTTTTGTGATCATTGTTGTTATTGTTATTATTATTATTATTATTATTATTTATTGTATTATTTTTACAGTAAATTTAGTTTAATTAATAATTAACTTATTTAGCTTTCACTGTGATATATTTCCCAATATTTTGTCAGAAAGGTGTAATAAATGAAAAATATTCAGTTTATTTTATGATAAAACATTTTAATTTCTGAATATAAAAAAGTAGTTTTCGTTCTATGTTGATAGTGACCATATATTTTTATTATCTAAAAAATATTTTAACTTTTTTTGTGCTCTTTTATCCTAACAAGCCCAACCAGAGGTCATTATTGAATATTAATAAATTAACCTACAATATAATTAGGATACATCAAACTGGCAGTGTAAAAATAGACTATTAGTTTATTGTAATAAATGATGGGCATTTTATTGATTTGAATCTTTATTCTAAAATAGATTTTACGTCTAGAACTTTAAGAATGCAATAAAAAGCAATATGAAATAAAAGTTGTCTCATACAACATGCTCTAATAGGTAATAATAAATATTTATAAATATATAAATAAATATTTATTAAATAATAATTCGTACACAATGGCGCTGAGGTTTAGATAAATCACTGCAGGCCGTGCTGCTGATTTGCAGGATTTAACCTTTCTATTCCTATTATGTTTAAATTATTATCCTGGATTTTTATCATTTTTGTCTCTACAGCCTGTCTGTTGTAGAATTTGTTGAATATAATGAGCTTATAACCTAGGGCGAGTTTTCTTGTATGGAAAAAAAACCAAATCTACATCATAGCTTATCTTGTGCTGCTGCAGCTCTCTGAGAGAGTCGCTGCAGGGCGAATGAGAGTGGAAATATGAGAGCAGCCTGCTGCTAACCTGGTGGTCTGGTTCCTTTATTGCTGCAATATATTGTTCAACTAAGACATATTTCCAATGTTGACATCCATGTGCAAGTATCTGTCATCTCATTAAAATATGGAAACCTCTCAGAATAGAAAGCGTTATTGTCACTGTATTAAATTCAACGAGATTCACAGTTGCCACTTCTGGTCAGTGCTTTAAAACAAATACTTGACAAGACTAAACGAGGCAGATAAAACATATAACAGGTAAAACACACACACAGATATAAAGCAATATAAAACAGGTAAAGTAGATGTAATAAATAAATATAAACAAAAGTGTTGCACTAGAAGTATAAAATATAAAAATAGATGTAATGTAAACAGAGGTAATTGCACTTGAGGTGTACATTGCATCACGGATATTGCACAGATAGAGAGCACAAAATTTAAGCTTTTATAGCTTCTGAAATAGTGTTAGTTTATTTTAAATTATGCAAAAACCTTGTTGATTCTATCAGGCAGTAAAACCATGATATGATATATAATAACGATAGTTTATTCAGCATTTTATGTGCAGAATAGCCTATTTTTTTTTTTTTAATTGCACACATCAAAACAGATTGTATAAAATAAAAAATCAGTGCCAAGCTGCCAGTGTGAAAAAAGGTTATTACTTTATTGTAACAAATTATGGGCATTTTATGGATTTGCTTCTTTATTCCAAAAATACATTTTATGTCTAGAACTTTAAGAATGCAAAAGCACAAGATGAAAGCTTTTATAGCTTCTGAAATAGTGTTAGTTTTTTTTTTTTTTATTATACAAAAACCTTTTTAATTCCATCAGGCAGTAAACATCCAATTATATATAATAATAATAGTTTATTCAACATTGCATGTGCAGAATAGCCTATTTTTTTAAAACTTTTTTTAATTGCACACATCAAAATAGATTGCATAAAATAAAAAATCTGTTTCATATTCATATTTTGCATCTTCACTTTTTATTTTAAATTATGCAAAAGGCAGTAAACCCATACACCCAATTATATGATATGATATATAATAGTTTGTTCAGCATTTTATGCGCAGAATAGCCTATTTACTTTTTTTTTAATTGCACACATCAAAATAGATTGCATAAAATAAAAAATCTGTTTCATATTCCGTATATTTTGCATCACTAATAATGATAGTTTATTTAGCATTTTATGTGCAGAATAGCCTATTATTTACTTATTTTTTTATGCATAAATAATTGCACACATCAAAATAAATTGCATAAAATAAAAAAATCTGTTTCATATTCATATTTTGCATCTTCACTCACCTTGAAATCTGTGTCCGAAGAAGCGGTTCCGTAGGACCCAGGGGTAGAAGTTGAGCGGGTCTCGATGTTGCGTGCCGAAGAAGTGCGGATGCTGCAGGTGGTGAGATCCTCCGAGCTGGTGAGGAGCCACGGTGAGAGAGGGGTGGTTCTCTGGGAACACCAGGTCCGGACTCTGGTACAGGGACCTGCCTGGAGGAGCCTGGTAGCTGTTCATTAACACATCTGTAGTCGGGTTGGAGTAACTCAAAGCAGTTGGACGGATGGGATCCTCCGAGATCAGAGGGTTCTCCTTGGCCACCAGAGACTCTATGGTGAAGCAACGCTTCCCTGCAGAAGAAAACATCATCTTTGGATGGAAATAGAAACCAAAAAAGAGAAGTGATCAGTCTTTGTTCCTTCAGATCTCCCTCTCAGAGATGCACCATGACCAAAGATGGAGAGGTGTTGTCCAGTGGAGATGCTGCAAAACTCAACAGTGCTGCAAATTGCCCTGATGATCCATGAAGTCTGAGGTTTCTGTGCACAAGTGCGCACCAAGTAAAAGCGCCTCCAACCTCCAATACGCGCACGGAGAGAGCTGATTGGAGCAGAGCAACCTGCCAATAGGTCTCCTTCAAGTACCTGCTCCATAGATCACACAACCAGACCGAGCAGCTTAGTCACAGAGACACGCTGAGAAAACATGTGTGCACCCAATTAATGGCTCATTGTGTCCTATTCAGCCTTAATATCTCGGTTTTTTCTTCAGGGAAACAGTCTGGGCCAGTGGAGGAGGAGGAGAAACACTTGTTCAATCAGCCAGAAAGTCTATAGAAGTGACCATATATAAAACAACTTTTGAGTGGGATTTTCACTCTTTTCACAGTGAAGTTGAGTCGTTTTAACATCGTGTTTTAACCCTCAAATACAGTGTTGAACATGGCCTTTAGCTCTATCTGAAATAATTGCGTAAAAGGTCACTTTACGCGCTGTTCTCGACCATCACAGCCTACATTTCACAGTTATAATTTACGCAATTTTCATTTATGATGGTCTAAAACAACATGTTAGTCCAGCCTGGACAGATATTTAATTCATTTTCTCAGTTATTGAATCAGATTTACAATCGGGTAATATTCATTCATCAACAAATGCATCTATTTCCTCCTATTAAAAAAGCATAAATATGTTGCATTTATTGATATTTTTAATGCGTAATTTGTCATTTTATTTCTTGGCTGCATGTTGAACTTTACGCTCTCTGTTTCAAAATTTAAAAAAATAACAAAAAAAAGGTAATTCACTATTTGTAACCTATCTAATAAATACGATTCTGCTATAAATTAACTTCAATTTATTATTATTAATAATAAATATAAATAATTATTATTATTAATAATAATAATGTTCTTGAGTAATATGTCTTTATTACATTATTGAAATAATGATATTTAAGTTATTCCTTTGCAATAAGGTTTTTTTTGTGAACAACTTTTTATTAGTTCATGTTACAGTGTACACTGTTTTCTGTACTGTGTACAGAAAAAGAACATGTGTACATTTACAGATATAGTTCCAAAACAGCTAAACTTAAATTAATGCATGTTATATTGTGCATAATATTAGTGTGCAAATAATAATATATAAACATGCAGTAAGGTTTGTGAAGGACGCACAAGAAAACCTTCTTTTAGTCTTTTCAAATGCATTCATTTTAAAAATGAAATCCAGTTGTTTTATGGTTTAAACATGAACATGTTGGACTGACTGATGCGCATCACTCTGCTGTTAAATGGAGAATGAGTCGCTCAGTTTGTCCTCTATATAAGAACAATTTAGCAGCATGTATTCTCTGATTCCTGCAGGAGGAACTCAGCAGTCTGTCATTGTGTGTTTGCAGCTCGCAGGTTTCCTCTTCAGTCTCCATGGTGCACTAACCAAGTTAATAATTATCCTCTTAATACGCTCGTTTGCGTCGAGGTTGCATTAGAAAATCATTACCGATGGAAATTATGAGGTAAAACAAGTTGTTGATTAGGCGTTTAGAGCTAAAGGCTCCTAAAGACAGCAGCAGGTTCTTGGGAATGTGGTCGCTGTCCAAAAAAGCTTTTTCTTCCTTGTGTAAAATAAATATCTTTGCATGCATGACTCAGAAGAATCACTTAACAGGCTTATAAAACATTTAAATCCTATTAAAAATGTTTGTAGATTATGATCACCGAAATGAAATGATTGTCAAAATATAACTGTTGCATGCAGTTCTGCTGAGTTACTTTTCCTTCAGGGTGCAAATCTTTTCATTTAATCTACATGTTATGGTTTTTTTTTCAATATTATATTTATTGATTTTTGTTCATTTTAAAACAACAGAACAAACATTCACAAACGTCCCCAATAATAACATTCTCGGTACAAAGAAACTTAATAAACCTAATATTAATATAAAATAAGCCAGTATAGATACAGGAAAAACATATTATATACAAAAAATAGATATATAAGTACAAAGAATATACACAAGTAAAAGAAATAAAATGTAAAATAAAATATATTTATATATACTGTATACATACATACACATATATGCACAAGCAGTATATACAAATACAAAAACACATATACATATAATCAATTAAGAAAAAAAAAGTGTACAATTCAGTCATCATCCTGTTCTGCACCCTCTTCACAATCATCCTGCTGCAGCAATGATGCAAATTACAAGCTGGTAGCACCACATGTTATGTTTAAAAGAATTGTGTTATGGTGACATTATAAATCCGAATTTAAGAACTCTGCAGTGGAGAAATCACAGGGAATAACTTGCATCTAATCGGTTAATAAAGATATAACGTCTTTGTGGGTAAAGTAAGGACTCTTTATTGCAGGATTTGATATTTAAAGTGTCTTTTTTGTGTTACCCAGAGTGCAGCAGCAGCAGCAGGAACTTGCTGGCTGACTGAGTCAGTGGAGTTTAATGGTGAAACCCTGCAGGCCTTTACTCACTGACCCTGATCACTGCTGGTTAATAGATGAACAAATCGCTCTGCATTAACCAAAACAGTGGAGCAGTCTACCTTTGTTCCGTAGCTGCTGTTGGTTTTCCCCCGAGGCTCCAGAGCAGAGTTACTGAAGTGATCTGCAACCAGGAAACTCAGTGGAAAAGACAGTTTTATAGGTTTATAGTGAAATTCCTCTGGAGTAGTTTCATACACTGTTAAGAATTTCCCAGTAAAATAACAGTAAAGAACTGGCAGCAGGGTTGCCTTCATGTTACTGTAAAATTAACATTATTATACTGTCACTGAAATTTACAGCTTTGTACTGTTAATGAAAAATACTGTTTTTTTTTATTAATTTAACAGTATTTTACAGTTAATTTACTGTTTAAAGATACATTATATAGCTGTTTTTCACCTTTCTTTTACATTATCTTACTGATTTGTTTTAATGCACTATTTATTTTTTACATACATTTTAATAAACATTATTTTTTGCCTAGATGAATAGACTTAGCAGGTTACAGACATAGGAATAATCACACTAAATACAATTAAAGGCACTTGTTAGGAAAAAGGCTATAATAGACTTGTTGACACTTTTCCCAATCTGTCTGTCTCTAGCTGGCTACAAGCACAGAATGCAAACCATAACAACATGTGAGTGAAGAACAGAGCTAATTCACTGATTTTACAATCATGTACAATGTACAAGCCTCACATGTGCAGATCAGGTCCCAGAATTAAAAACATACTGCATGAAACTGTTACTGATGATCCTTTAGACAGTTGATCAGCAGTAAAGTGCTGTTTTTTAAGAATGCATTATAGTTCAGTAAAAAAACGGCCTATGAGCGTAATTGAACAGGTTTTCTTTTGTATTAACAGTAAAGCACTGTTTTTAGCAATAACAGGTTTAATACTGTTGAAATCCTGCTGTAAATTAACAGCAGTTGTTTACAGTGTATTCCTGAGATATTTTAGTGCATAAGTGACAATACCTGGCGAGCTGAGACCTTACTCTCTTAACACTGGATGTCTTTAGATTATATATTAATTATGGGACGACTACAGTAGTTGTAGCATGTTACACATTGGCCAATTAAGTAAACCAAAAGAGAGAATAGTTAACATGAAAGACGATGAGATTTAAGAGGTCACATTCCTCTTTATTTTAGGTGCAACATATGTGCCACTATTTCTATGTGATTTACAAGTTTATAAACATTTTAATTAACTTTCTTTCCTAAAGTGTTAATTCATCCAATCTGTTGCAGGTTTTTTTCATAAACACAGTATTATAATTATGGGAGAAATCCACAGAGAAACACTTAACCACCACACCTCCTTTATGTGGTAAACAATGGAAAAAATATATTGTTTTTACCCAACAAGTACAAAGTTAATGTGAAAAAAGAAATCTGACTGAGAACATTGGTGTATATATGCAGACATTTCCTGGTACAGTTGATTACTGGCATGTAAAACTGATCAATTTTGATTAAAAAAAAACCTCTGATTTCCCCAGATAGCTTATTATATAAAATTAATTAGATTCACTTTATTTCACCAGGATCATTACTGCCTTCCATGAAGTCATTGTGTCCATTTGTCTTCTAATAATTTGGGCGAATATAGAAAATAGATGACTTTGACCTGAGTTCAACAAATCATTTTCATTTATTTCAATTATTGTAAAACAAAACAAAAAAAAATCCTCTGATCAATATAACTCTTCAATCACACAATTGTCTAAAATATTCTACTAGTTAATTGTCAGTTTCAAATAGCCATAATGTTTTTTTTGGGGGTGTCATATAGGAAAAGAGGGACAATAGAGGAAGAGACCATGATGGAGACAGATGGTTTAATTTAATATAACTTCTGCCCTCTAGTGGCCTAAATAAGACATCCTTATAATGGTGTCTTAACTTTTAATGATTGAGAAAAATATGATTTATTTAATGAAGAAAATTACAATAGTATAAGTATGGGTGAGTTTTAACCATATATTGTACTTAATGACAGTTTTAAATCTGTAATACGAAAGTTCTATTTATTATAATGTTTAGAAACGTGTCTCATAAACGTAAAGAAAACACATTATAATACTTCAGTTCATTATAACTTCACAGAAATGCCTCCAGTGACCTTAAAAGTGACTTTATTTACAATGTTAGAGGCCTGTAGATAAAACCTCACATTCAGAGAAACAGTTTGTAGAAAAATTATATCTTCGCTCCATAGACTGTCTGACATTTTACCTCCAAAGAGAAATCACTCACCAGTCAACTAAACCTTATTCACTGTGGAGTTTTTAGACCAATGCTGCCATCCAGTGGTTGAAGGGAGTCAGAGCATGTTTACAGGATTAAAGACTCAGCTGGAGCCTTTGACCTCAGTGGGTTTTACTTCCAGTCCCAGTTGTTTGGGAGTCTGATTAGACTTTAGTACAAAACATCGAGGTTAATACAACATTCGATTGATTGATTCTTTATTTTCATGTCATGCACATAAAGTGCCCAACCCTCATGGGTTTGTAAGACATCAAGAATACAGCTGCAGTTGTCAAACATTTCATAGCATTTCATTCAATGAATTACAGGTTATTTTACAGCTCGGATTTAAACAAAAATATTCTGCCTTTTCTCCTAAAACAAGACTTATTAATGCACATCATATATACTGTATACTGTAAAGGGGCCCATGTTAAACTAAACCAAAACGTCCAAAATACTAAATTTGTAATGTTACAGAAATGTGTGGTAACTTGCAGTGATACAACTATTAGTAGTTTTCGCATGTAAAAGGTGGATTTAATGGCGATCATCATAATATACTGATAACTATGTTTTCCTGCAGACACATATCAGTTTCAATGGTCTTACATGTAAAGATGAAATCTCAGGTGTGTTTCTTTGCTGCATTAGGAAGGCCTCAATAAACCAAATAATCCAAATTCATTTTAATTGAAAGCTTACCTTTTATTTTACAGGTAACTATAACCCTTTTAAAAGTTTTTTTTTTTAAATAATTATTTAATAATTCTAAACTTTTATCAAATATAGCCTATACTTGATTGTTTGAGATTGATATGGCTGGTATGATTAGTCTCCTTATTAATGAACATCATGTTGTTTGTCTTACATGTATAGAGAAAAAGGACCCACGTGAACTCAACAATGGCAAACCTTTTGAGTCCAATCCGATGTTAAATCCCCCAAAAACTAAAGCAAAACAGTCAAAATAGTAAATTTGCAATGTCACAGCAGTGTGTGGTCACTTAATGGTCATCACAATATGTTGTTAACAGTTTTTCCTGCAGACAAATATAAATGTCAGTGGTCAACCATGTTTAGAAAAGACAAAATCTCAACTGGGATCCTGTGATTAACATCATCATGTCAATCTAAAATTAAAAAGACTGCAACAGAACCACAGGCAAAAGTTAAAAATAATTTATATAACATAAAACCACTAACTGCTGCAAAATTTAAGGAAGGCCTCGATAATCCAAATAATCCAAAGTCTTTTAACTGATACCTAAATGTCATTCTCTTGATATGAACATGTTAAAAGAGGGGTGTTTGTTTATGCTGAGGAGGAGAGCCGGTTGGAGGAGTTTAGATCAGTACAGGTGTCTAAACGACAGCACTTCTCGTCCAGGTGACACAAACACACCGTCGTGCTATTTCTCCCATCTCGTTATAATGGGGTGAAATTTTCCAAGTATCTAAGTGGGACAGATTAACTGAACACACAGAGCTAATGCGAAACAAAATGACCAATTAGTTTATTAATGAACGCAGGAGGTGAAGAGGAGAACCAGGAGTCACAGCTGGCCTCAGAGGGGTTAATCTGAGTCATGGAGACAGGAGAGCAGGAAGTGGATCTATAAGCCTATTAATACATAAATAAAGAATCATTTATTACATACCTTTTAAAAAGTAGTCTAATCATACCAGCCATATTTCAAATCAAAACAGTTAAGTAGGTTTTTATATTATGAAGGAGTGCTGCTGTAGAACTAATAATACTTAAAAATATTGTTTTAAAGTTATAGTTACCTGATTAAAACAACACCTTTACACTACATCCTATATACCACGTTATAGACTGCACATGTGTACATACTACATGTATTTATTGACGGACTGCACAATGTTCACCCATTCACTCTGTATCTTTTATGTCTATTATTGTTTTTATATTTGTTGTATACCTTTACCTCTCCTGTGTTTCACTCTGTTTGCTGATGTTGCTGCTTTGACACCTGGATTTCCCTCCAGAGATTAATAAAGGTTCATCTTATCTTATTTTATCTTCAGGCAGCAATTAAAAATATCTGAAATTAATTTTGCATCGATTTTTCAGGCCATTAAATCATTGATAAACAGGATACGTGTATCTACTGCTGAGTATACAAACTTTTGTGCAGGCAAAGATATTATAGAGACATATAATCCAACATTTTTCGATTTTTTTCCTCCATTTTATTCATGCATGATGTTGTGCGTAAAAGATGCACGTTGGATAAATTACGCGTAATTTGGAAACCAGCTGGTTCCTTCTCTCTATTCATGGTGTTCTCTTGTTGCTGAACACGATGTGAACAGGAACTGCAGTTTCCTGGTAGAAAACGAGTCTGCTCTCCAAACATGATGAGGATGAGGATGAGCTGCCTGTCAGAAGTCATTGTGCAGCTCTTTCACTGCGACACAAAGAGCAGCTTCTACTTCAAACGCTTGTAATGAAAGCTAATGACTATTAGATGGAGTAGAGGGGCCCTCGTCTTCGCAAATAAAATGCAAAGGAGGATTTTAAAGGAGGACCCTAAAACGCGCCTTATTCAAATGAAGTGCAGCCTCCTATTGGAGCTGCAGGTTATTGCTCTCCATGAGAACTTTCACACCTTCTCAGAGCTGCATTGCCTCTCAGCTGAGTCATGTGACCAAGAGCATTTACATTTAGGGAGGATGAAATGTTTTAGGTATTTAAAGATAGAAAGAAAAAGACAATATTAATAATATAAAGACATTATAAAGTTGAGTTTTATCACACTGTCAAGAATTTCCCAGTAAAATAACAGTAAAGAACTTTACATTATTACATTATTATACTGTCGCTGAAATTTACAGTACTGTTTTTTTAAATTAATTTCACAGTATTTACAGTTATTTTACTGTTTAAAGATACATTATATAGCTGTTTTTCACCTTTCTTTTATCTTACTGATTTGTTTTAACGCACTATTTAGGTTGTATTTTTTTTCCAATAATAATAATAATAATAATAATAATAATAATATAAGGACGTTTTGAGTGTTATCATTTCATTTGCATTTGCTTGATGGATTCATCACCAAGGAATCATGATAAACAGATAAGCACATTCTCAACAAACTTAAATATTCAAAAAGTTTGCGTTTCATTTAGAAAAGCTAGAAACATACACATTAGTGTAGAGCTGAAACGATTCAGTTATTTTTTAAGATAAAATGCCAAACATTCTCTGGTTTCAGGCTGTTTGTAGTTTGCTATCTGTTCATAGTCTGCTATCTAATGCATTTTTTTTGCATTTGCACTGAATTTGAGATGTTGTGAAACAAATCTAGCAGCCACTTGCATATTTCAGCATAATTTGTCTGGTGAGTTTCAGGTTTGATAGTAATGCTAACAGGTAGCTGGCTTTCTTGTTTTCATTCCTGAAGCCTAGAAAACAAAAGTGTCCAGTCAGAGTCTAAATCCACTTTGTCTCTGCTGGATGACCAAAGCTTTACAATGCGGGTTATTGTGCTTGTACGTAACTTATCATTATTTATTTGATCTATTTGACCTTTATTTTAGCAGGATAGTCTGTTGAGATCAGGGGATTTATTTTTCAAGCATTGCAGCAACAAAAAGAAACAACATCATTGTACAAACTTTGTCTGTAACTAAATTATTTCCATTATCAGTTAATCCTACTAATTCTATAATCCATAAAATGTCAGGAAAGTGTGAAACATGCCTGTTACAATGTCCCAGAGCCCACAGTGACATCTTCAGATCGCTTGTTTTGTTTGACCAATCTGAATTGTATTTAAATTACTATCATATAAGACAAAGAAAAGCTGGAAATCTTCACATTTGAGAGGCTGAAACCGGCATTTTTGTGTCTTTTCTCTTAGATAAACAGTTAATGAGGTTATCAAAAATGGTTGCAGATTATTTTTTGAGCATTCAACTTTTTGCTCCAGCTCTAGAAACCACAGTACGAGCCAACAAAGACACAGTATATTCTAATAAGACAGTGTGGATAAACATATTGTTTCTGTTAAAAGGACAACTTGTTGCAAAAGGAATCAGAGCAACAAGTCAAGAGGCAGATGAAGATGTAACATAAGGAGCTTCTTGTAGAGAGTCTTAGTGTTAGTAACCCAGCCAGCGTTGGCATGTCTCCAGCCGTTAAGGTGCCCTGTGCTAATTGGGACGATGAGCCCGGTGACCCCCGCCCCTCTCCTCCCCAGGACTCTCCAGGTTTTCCCAGGCCTCTGACTGCTTCTTTCTTCCCCTCAATGGGATTACGTTGGGCTGTGGAGAGAGGAGAGGAGAGGAGGGGGGAGCTCTGATTCCCGGCTGATCACATCAGAAACGGCTCTCTGGGGTTTTTACACAAATTCTGCTCCTTCGGCGGCGTTTCAGCCCTAATCAGACGGAGCAGAGACACCAGGAGAGAGCAGGCGGGGGGCGGCCGACAAGAGAAAGAGATCAGCTCTGTTACTGTTGATTAAACTTCTCTCTTTGATACTGTTACCAGCCGTCTTCTCCCTCTTACAGCTCTGCAGATGTGTAGTGTGCTGGGGTTGTCAGCAATAGAATTAGAAAGTAGGCCTACTTATGTCCCAATGTAGACCAACACTACAGTTTTTAGATAAGAATATAAAAGTCAAAGTTGACGTGATCTGACTGAAATAACTCTCCAGCTTGCTTTTGATTTTCTGCTCAGTTTCTTGACTGTTGGTAGGGTTGGGTTTGTTGAGTCGAGTGCACATGTTGCACTTGGAAAAGACACCTTTATTCTGAAATACATTTTGCATTATTTGCGTATGTAATCCACGCCACAAAGGGAGGAGGTCAGGGTAGATGGGTGGGTCAAAAAACAGCAGACTTTCACCCAGGAGGCTGGTGTTTGTGTCCCGGGTGAAACCAGAAGTCAACGTTGATTTATTTGTCAGTTGTGACGTAACTTCCGTACTTAAGTTACGCCACTTTCGGTGTTATTTAAACCCAAACCGCAATGTTTTTGTAAACCTAACTAAGTAGTGTTGTTGCCTAAACCTAAGTGGATCTATTCCTAAACCTAACTAAGTAGTTGTATTTTGCAAAGACTGGAGCGGAAATTGACACATGCGTCTCGTATTGCTGGACATTCATCGGAAAACGCGCAAAAAGTACGTTGTTGAAAGTCGTGCTGAGTGTCACGGGGAAAAGAATCGATCAATCAATGTGACTGCTTCACAAACTGTCGTGAGACTGTGTTGTTCGGTAAATATGTTAAAAATCAACCTGTACTGTGGCTAGTTTTTTACAGAATGTCAATATTAGACATCATGTTTATATATCTTTAGGTTTTTCTCAATTCATTTGAATTGTTCATGTATTGTCAAAGGTAAATGGACATGAGACAGAGATCTACATCTACAGAGAAATCTATATGATCTTTTTTGCTTGTCATATTATGACCATCTTTAAATCCTGCTCTAAAGTAGTTTGATAGAAACTAAAAGTAGTTGACAGTACATTTATTGTAATAACCTGTAGTGAAACAAATGTAAGGATTAAAGAGATGGACACCACCTCTCTGTGATGTCTTTGTTTAATTTGACGGAGTTATCCACAGGACAGGACTTTCAGGTTGACCACCCCAATTAGCTGCTCTGATGGACTCATTTGTTGCGTCCCAATCCTCCCCTCATGTTTTATCCCTCATGTCTGCCAGCCAGGCAGCGTGAGTCCCTTTCCACCTGGAAGGAGAGACGTGGAGTTTCAATAGAGCAGAGACAGGACACCTGCCGTGGGAGGGAGGGCCTGTGTGAGCCTCGTCTGTTGAGAAGCAGTGAGAACAGGCGTACTCACCGTTTAAACAGATTAAAGAGTGAGACCCAGCTCTGTAGCCCCGAGACAGACTGACCCTTACCACCCCGGGTTACACATATCCACACATAATCCCTGAGCGGGTTATTTATTTGCTTAGCTTAAATCAGAGGGGAACCCGAGTCCGTCCCAGACTTCAACTCAGATCAAACCCGGGAGGAAATGTCTCCGTCATCTTCAAACTGAGAGGAGCAATAAAGGGAGGTCAAAGGGCAGGATGATGATTGGGATACATTAGAGAGGAGACAGGTTCTCTCTCTTGAGCTAAATCAGTTTCTCATGTACAGATTAATAAACCCTCACGTTATATCATTTAAATCTGTCGTTTTGGTCTTAGTCGACTAAGATTTCATTAGTCGATTAGTCATTTATTTATGCTTTTTTCATGCTGAATGACTTATTTCCAAGAAACTTAATAAGAAATAGTACTACTAATACTTAAAAACCTTATGAGCACATCTCTGTAAACACGAGATTTAAAGTGGTGCTTTTAAGTGATTTTTTGTGGAGAAACTCTGACGATTAAATCAACTAATCGATTTGACGACAAAGAATTTCTTTGGACGAGGACAGTCCTAGTCTCATCTGATTTTTGTCTTTTACCATTTTGTGCTTTTGGTTTACTTTAATAATTCAACTGTTGTAATAAAATTGCTCATTTAAATCTAGATATAGTTGTTAAAATGAGCGTGACTGTTGATTTGATAAAATTATGAGTATCAGTCCCTCTGCCATTTAACGAAAAACCAGTTTTCTTTTAAAGCCCCTTAAAACATGGTTTCAAATCTTCTCATTTCAACATTTCTCTTAAGTATTAAATGCACTAAATGAGCAACAATCACAGTTCAAATTTGGAAAAACACATCTTTAGGTATAATTTCAAACACTGAGATAACTTTTGTTAACAATTGTTCAGGAGAAGAGTCCATATGAACGCCCCCTCTTGTGGTATTCAATCTCATAAGTGTAAAGTTTCTGAAAGCTCAGTTCATGAGTTGTGATGTGTTTGTCAACGTTGTCTGAAATGGCAGAGGCCATGGAGTAAATATTTTGGAACATAATAAGTTAATATATTGTGATTTTAGTGGTATATCGTTTTTCTTTGTAATATTATAATATGTCGGAGGAAAATGTTGACATTCCCAACGGCCTCATCTTTCTCCTCTGTCATTACGTCTTTGCATTTCCTGCATTATGTTACCCTCTTGCTAGCTTGCTAAATAGTTAGCCTCTGTGGCTTCTAGATGCCGACAGTAACGTTAATATTGCTGTCGCTTAGCAGCGGTGTTCTCACGACTTAACCTCTTGAACTCTAAGCATCGTATCGTGTACGCAATTTAACATGTTGTAAACACGAGCTCACGAGTTTCATTTGAAGGCACCATGTTTCATCAGGACTGTGTGGATATGATTTGATCTGATTTAACAGCAGCTAAACAAACCCAGAACTGTCATCAGATTTATATTCAAATTTTACCAAATCCGGATTGGTTGACAGACGTGTATGATGTCACGTTTTACCAGCTGAGCCCCGCCCTCGTCAAACCAGTACCAAGAGCATATAGAGGAAAACAGAAATCTCTTATGAGAAATAAACTGTTTAAACTAGACAATTTTGTGTTAATGTAGAATATCTCAGCCGCTGATTGAAATAAATGGATTTCAGTGCCTTTAAAATGTAAATAAAGTTTCTTTAATGTCACCTTTAACTAACTTTTAACTAACTTTTAACTAACTTTTCTAACACTTGGCTGAATAAGAAGGAAAGAACAGGACAACATTGCCATTAATGTCATAAAATATATTTCTGAATATTTCATTCAAATGTACAAAAACACATGAAGTGAACTTATCAAAGAGCAAGAAAAATTAAATATATAACTATACATCTATTAAATATTCATAGTTGGAGACACAGGCCTCCTTTCTCATCAGTATATATGTACAAAAAGTCTTTCATCTCAAAGAGTCTAGCGGTTTTCGGTCAACAGTGGTCAGTGGAGTCATCAGACACGTCGATGTCCACGTCCAGGTCAGAGAACTCCTCATCCTCCTCCTCGTCTCCTTCATCACCGTGGCCTTGAGATCCGGGACTCTTCGGCGGAGCAGCCAGGCCCAGTTTGGCCAGCTTGGCCTGCTGCTGCTCCAGACTCTGTTTGCGCCACTTGATGCGTCGGTTCTGGAACCAGACTTTGACCTGGAGAGAACAAAAACAACATGCATATTAGAAATATGGCAGTAAGAAATATACCTAAATATGTTTCTGGGTCTACACTGTAAGGCAAGGCAAGGCAGCTTTATTTGTAGAGCACATTTCAGCAACAGGACAATTCAAAGTGCTTTACATTGCGACAAAGTGCAAAAGAACATTAAGACATAATTAAAACAGTTATAAAAACATTAAAGATTAGAAAATAAAAACAAAAGCTAGGATAGAAGCTAAAATAGAGTATTACACACAAGAGTAAAAGCTCTAGTGCAGTATATAAGATCATTATCTGGTTTAATAAAAGGCAGCAGCAAACCGGAAAGTTTGAAGCTTTGATTTAAAAGAACTCAGAGTTGGAGTCCTGCAGGTTTCTGGGAGCTTGTTCCAGATATTTGGTGCATAAAAACTGAACGCTGCTTCTGCATGTTTAGTTGTGACTCTGGGGACACTAAGCAGACCTGATCCAGATGACCTGAGAGGTCTGGATGGCTCAGAACATAGCAGAAGATAAGAAATGTATTTTGGCACTAAACCATTTAGTGCGTTGTAAACCAGCACTTTCTTGGTCTTAGTGAGGACTCTAGCAGCAGCAGCTTTCTGAATCAGCTTCAGCTGTCTGATCCATTCTTTAGGAAGACCAGTAAAGACTGTTACAGTAGTCGAGTCGGCTGAAGATAAATGCATGGACTAGTTTTTCTGTAAATGCCTAAATTCTAGTTTTCAGTCTCTGTTTTCTTACCTGAGCTTCTGTGAGCTGCAGAGCCGAGGCCAGGAGGAACCTCTCGGATCCCACCATGTACTGCTGCCGAGCAAACTCCTTCTCCAGCCTGGAGAGCTGCTCGCTGGTGAAGCTGGTGCGCATCCGCTTCGACTTCCCACCTTTAGTCTTGAAGGAGTGCAGCCCTGCGCTCACTTTAGACATTGAAGCTGCAAAGGAGAGATTGCACATTTAATCAAACTGCAGCCACGTGAATATAGTTTGATTTTGACATTCAAATCTTGCTCTGATTGATGCTTACCTTGTGCGTAAAATGCTCCACGACAGGATGACTGATAGGTGAAAGGCGGGCAGCAGTAGACTGAGTATCCGGGTTGCGCATGGTGCAACATGTTTGGAGAGTAGACGTAAGGTGCAGGTAAACCTACGTGTCCACTGAGAGGCAGAACTGGACCTCCTGGTTGGTATTTGTCTCCACACTGAGGAGGACTCGCCCTGCAGCTGGTTGTGTCCTCCGGCTTGGCGAGCAAAGCATCAATGGTGAAGGATTTCCCTCTTGGAGGCTTCGTTACGGACGCGCACTGGCTCTCCTGGTACTGCTGGTATAGAGATGCTGGTGCGTAATTACGCATGGGGTATCCGTAAACTCCCACTGGTCTGTTCGGCACATGCATTCTGCAGGATGTTTTTAAAAAGTAGAAAATCTCGATTGTCTTTGCAGAAAGATGTTGGTCCAAGTGCAGCAGGAGAGTGAATGCATGCTCCTCTGCAGAGCCTCCTCTTTATTTATACTCCAGCTGGACACAGAGGTGTCAACAGCCCCCCCATCGACCCTTTGTCTTTCTAAGTAGCAGATGAGAGAAACGAACATCCTCGACAACGTATCCAATTAATTGGTGGAGTAGTACAAGCTGGGATTGTCAAACATCCTAACCCTTTGAATGACAAGGCTTTTGAAGAGGTCGTGGGGGCTGGGGACTCAGGAGATTTACTGGGCTACAAATTCTTGCATGGATCTTAAGTCCAAATGTAATCATTACCGCTGGGAAGGCCTTGATGTTACCAAATCATCTTATTTGGAGCCTTTTAAGTCCTTTGCTGGCCGACAGATGCTTCAAGCAGCGTGACAAGTCGCTTCACAATTGGAGGCAAGATGTACAATTTACAGACTTTTTTTTTTATCATCCAAACTTTTTACAACCTTCTAATTTAGGAAAGACTTTGATTTGAATGAATGAATGAATGAAAGACTTTATTTCAAACATTAAATAAATAAAAACAGATACAAAATAATAACAAACAAAACAAGAGTAATAGTGTTCCGAAAAGGAGTATAGGTAGAAGTCAAACTTCTCACTTCTCCTCTAATAACTCATATATCATAGAATGATAGAATGATAATATAATATAATATATAAACTATCCCAGATTTATTTACATCCCAAATTAAATATATGAACAGCATCCCAAGTTTTTTTACAACCTACAAATCCATCCGGAGTTAAAATGTAGATATAAACCAAAACCTTATCACAACCCTTATCACAACTCTTCCTCAACCATATACCTCCCAAAAATATCTTTTTTGTATAGCTTTATCTCACACTGTTAAGAATGTCCCAGTAAAATAACAGTAAAGAACTGATGGCAGGGTTGCCTTTATGTTACTGTAAAATTAACATTATTATACTGTCGTTGAAATTTACAGCTTTGTACTGTTAATGAAAAATACTGTTTTTTTAATTATTTTCACAGTATTTTACAGTTAATTTACTGTTTAAAGATACATTATATAGCTGTTTTTCACCTTTCTTTTACATTATCTTACTGATTTGTTTTAATGCACTATTTAGTATTTTTTACATACATTTTAATAAACATTATTTTTTGCCTAGATGAATAGACTTAGCAGGTTACAGACATAGGAATAGTCACACTAAATACAATTAAAGGCACTTGTTAGGAAAAAGGCTATAATAGACTTGTTGACACTTTTCCCAAAATGTATGTCTATATCTGGCTACAAGCACAGAATGCAAACCATAACAACATGTGAGTGAAGAACAATAAAGTTAATTCACTGATTTTACAATCATGTACAATGTACAAGCCTCACATGTGCAGATCAGGTCCCAGAATTAAAAACATACTGCATGAAACTGTTACTGATGATACTTTAGACAGTTGATCAGCAGTAAAGTTTAAGAATGCATTATAGTTCAGTTAAAAAACGGCCTATGAGCGTAATTGAACAGGTTTTCTTTTGTATTAACAGTAAAGCACTGTTTTTAGCAATAACAGGTTAATACTGTTGAAATCCTGCTGTAAATTAACAGCAATTGTTTACAGTGTAGCTGTAAATCAAGTATCACTCCTGTATGTAAACAATCCATAATCTCTTTCCTGTATAAAATGAATGCTCTCTATTTTCAGAGTGTGTCTTTTAACAGCAGCAGTGTTGCTCTTAAAACCTGAATAACTGCGGTGCGTAATTGAGGCGTCAAATCCAGCAGGTCTGGTGTGGTGACAGAGTGGTGCTGCTGGTTTTACCAAAATGCAAGTCCTTTAATCTCTCTCAGCCACCGCCTTAATCCAGAGGTTGATCCATCCCATCCTTTGAATGTCAGACTGGGAAAGGCCTCTGCTCCTCTGGCTGGTTCCTAAAACAATCCAAGTTGGTCTATTTATTTATTTATTTAAAAAGGATCCCCATTAGCTGATACCAATGGCACCAGCTAGTCTTCCTGGGGTCCGAAGCCTTAAAGGTCTCATATTATTATAAAAAAGTGAGATTTTCACGTTTCTTTATTATAAAGCAGGTTTAAGTCCTATATAAATACTGTGAAAGTATCGAAACATTCAATCCACAGGGAAATACACACAACCCGTATTCAGAAACTCTGCCTTTGAAACAAGCTGTCAGGATTTCTGTCCCTTTGTGATGTCATAAATCTACAATATAAAGACCATTTCACAGTTTTAAACGTAAACATTGTAAATGTGTCCCAGTTTATTCCTGGTTGCAGTGTATGTGAATGTCATCAGCTGACAGGAAGTGCACATGGACCCAAGCTGTTGCAATTCCGTCAAAATGCGCTAAAACGGAGCGTTTCAGACAGACGGTAAATACAGGCATATCCAGGCTGACAGTATGAGGAAAATAAAGTTTTTTTTTTAACATTATAGCATGTAAACATGTTCTAGTAGAAACACAAAATACAAATATGAACCTGGAAATTTGCACGATATGGGACCTTTAAATCTTGGATTCATTGATTGCGTAAAAATACAAAACATCTTGTGAATCAAACAGAAGCCAGTCTCAAGAGACCTTTATTCTGAAATAATACTTTGTTTTATTGTTTTCTCATTAAAGGTTTGAAGATGAAGCAGCGGCTACTTTAAAGGAAGTGATTTGCTTTCTCGCACAAAGACATCGTCTCTTTCAACTGGGATTATTGCCAGCTCTGCAAACTCTGCCGGCTCATTTCCATCATTTGGAGGTGGCAGAGAGGCTCTGCGAAGCCTTAAGTAACTGTTAAAACACATTTAAACACCGAAGAGAACCGCTCCTTCCCTTTGACCTCAGAGGGTTTTATTTATCCTCTTTCACTGACACTAGAATGTCTAATGAAGAGAGCAAACACAGACTTTCTCCACCCGGCCTGAACAATAAGGATGCTTCTTCTGATGCCTCTACGACCGGACCACCCACCCCATCACCACTGTTTACTGGCAACTTACTGCAGAAAAACCTCTGTCCTGACAGATCAATTCATTCACATTCAGTGGTGAAACCTTCATTTAACATAAAAGCTTCAAGTTGAATGACACAATGTCAGATGTTTCTCAGTCAAACCAGCTTGGAAAAAAAAGGATATAAGGTTTAATTTAGTGAAACAAGTTTAGAAAATAAGTGACACTAATACAAACATTTGGAATTAACTAAAACAATTAAAGATATTTTCGCCTATCAGACTGAATATAATACTTTTATTGTCAAGTTGTGGATACCTGTTGAGTTTTCCATCGACAAATTAATCCTTCAATTAAAAAAAGCCAAGAAGTTAACTGGTTCCAGTTTGTCAAACGTGAATATTTGCTGGTTTTCTGTGAAAGTAAATTGAATTTATTTGAGTTTTGACAGTTTGTTGGATAAGAAAATACATTTTAAAGGCATCACCTTCAGTAGATTAGTTTTAGTAGATTAATAGATAATGAAAATAGTCATTAGTTGCAACCCTAATTGCCACATCAGGTTAAATAGACTTAAGAGAGAACTGTAATTGCCCTTTGCAGCCAAGTTCTCCTCTAATATTCTGCCGGCACATCTGAACTTTATACTGTCATGTCTTTTTCATTCTCAGTGTCCTAATGATGCTGCTAGTGAAGGCAACATTTCCTCCTTGTGTATTGGGGCCAGACAAGGAATACGCGGAGCATTGTCCCAGAGAGTCCTCTTTTCATAGTCATGTCATGAGAGGAGAAAGAAGCTGGAGGGGCTGCTCTCTAATGGCTCTATGGGCCATCCGCCCCAAATGAGGCTCTCACCAACAGCTCGAAAGTCCTCATCAGCATTCATTCATTCAGTATCTGCAATGTGGCTACAAAAGGGTCACTTCTTTAGGATTTGTTTTCACTTCTGGGAGCATAACTCCAAGATATAGGTGTTACATTCAAATTTGTCTGCTTTCCAAATGTGGCTTTTCCCAAAGCAACTTAAGATTTAAACATAAACTTTATTACATTTGTCATATACATACTGTACTGTACATTAACAAAACTACAGTTAAAACCGTGCAAAATAATATCAAATGTATACTAGAATCTGTTGCTTATTGCACACTGTAATATAAGCAAGAATAAAAAGCATTTGGCATTTGTTGGATATTAAAAGTACAGAAAGATTACTTGCTTTTTATATATAATCTTTCTTTTTTGAATTGTAATCCCTTACAGTAGTTCTCAGAAAATTATCTAAGTAAAACATAACTTAATAATAACTACTAAATAAAATAATAAATAAAATAATAAATAAATAAATAAATAAATAAATAAATAAATAAATAAATAAATAAATAAATAAATAAGTAAATAAATAAATAAATAAATAAATAAGTAAATAAAATAAAATAAAAAAGTATATTTTTTATGGAGTCATCCATAGCAAAAGTTTCCCAAGAAATATATCAGAGTAATTTTTGGGTAGTTAAGTGTTTAAACTCTTTTCTGCATTTAAAAAGCATGAGGTTTAACCTTCTGCTCTTATCTAGAGCGAGGTGCTTAATCCAACAGTTGTGAGGAGTTTAAAAGATCAAAGTCATGATCTCCAAACAATGGATGCTACAAGTATTATTAATGTAGGAGTTATGGCTTATGACAGAGAGGTGAGATAATGTAGAAATAAGAGCAACAGAGAGGAGAAGCTCTTCTTCTCTGTTCTGCCTCACCTTCCAGCTCAGTCCACACATGATTGAATGAAACAAAAGCATGAAGAAACACTGTCATCATTATTATTATTGAGGTGAAAGGGGATCGTTTTCTCACCTGCCCGACACATTTAACAGGCACTGTAATCTGGGCCTTTCCTGTCCACGCACATCCATCACTAATGAGTTTATGAAGCTGTTTACAGGACGAATCCAGAGCGGCCTGCCTCTGTCGCCTTGCTGCTGGAGCTGAGGGCTCATTACTGGGACCTGCTGCGCCTTGGCCCTCACCTTGACTATGAATGGGAGTCCAGTAAAAGGGCCAGGTATGCTCCGTCTGGCTCCAATACACATTCAGGCTCTGCTGTGGGCTGATATATGTGTGGGTTGTGTCTATTTTTTCAGCAGCATGAGGAGCCTGTTTTAATGTAAAAGTTGCAACCAAAACACCTGCTCTGAAGCTGCTGGAAATCACACACAAACTGTGTTTTATTTGACGAGATCTCCCACTTTATTCAACAATTTGCTTAAGAAGTGTTACACATGATGCAAGCTGCAGGTGAACACTATATGTGGCAAAAGAAACAAAAAAGACGATCATGGCCATCTATTTTTGCCAATTTAGATAAGAATAAAGTGAGTTACAGTTTTCCAATTAAGAATAAATAACTGTATAGGGTTCATTCATTTTCATTGTAATTCACCTTGATAACTGGTAATGATCTGGGTAGCCATTGATAGTTCACCAAACAGTCTAAAAACATGTCTGAACATGCAAAAGTCCAATTTTAAACATTTAGTTGTGGATTGATATTAATTTGTATGAAGTATTTCTGTTCATAAGGATGTTATAATAGTTTATGATGTTGTTTTAAATCACAAATATCCTTAATACAGTATGCTATTTTAACATCCCAATATTGAATACATTATATAAAACAAGAATTCAATAGTCTTTTGGGGCAAAGTCCAAGTCAAGTCATGTCAAAACAAGTCTCTGCCTGGTCTTTCAATGCTGACCACTGATAACAAGCTGTGTAAATAGTGTATTTTATATAGCCCAAACCAAAATCAGACCAACATCTTACAATGCATATGTTTAACAATTCAGCTTATTAGACTGTTGTCAGGCTATTAAATAGGTGTTACCAGTCGCTATATGCCCCATAGATGTTGCATATGTCAATATGTCAATAGGTGCCTACTACACCCACTAGTAGGTTTTATCATCTATTCACATGGTAGATCATCGAAAGAAGGTGTTAAAGAACACAACAGTGACCTCTATCAGCAAAACACAGGACTTTCACCCAGGAGACCGGAGTTTGCATCCCGTGTGAAACCAACGTGTAGTTGTGTTTGTGTTCATAGTTATTTTAACCCAAAATATGATGTTTTTTTTGTTGCCTAAACCTAAAGAATTTGTAATTTTATTACAAAAACCTAATGTTTTTTTCCCCTTAACCTAAAGAAGTTGTAGCTTCGTCGCCTAAACCTAAAGAAGCCTTTTTGTTTGTGTTCAAAACGTAACCTTTCATTCAGTTTTACAACATGTTACAACGTGTTGCTTTTAAGTTTCACTTTCACTTTTACAACGTAGTAGGTGTAGTAGGCCCCTAATGACCCACATCTATGGTGCTTATAACGATTGATAACGACTATTTAATGGCCTGATAACAGTCGAATCGGGTGAACAATTAAACATTTCAAGATTATCAATCAATATATTCTTTGGGGATTTTACCAAGACAAAAATCGGGACTTTAATATGTTTAATTTCATTTATCATGAAAGTCCAGTCTTATAGCATTCAAGTCCTCATTTTTACCTCAAATCCGAGTCGAATGTGCAGCTCTTTTAAAAGCAGACTAATAATTCAGACCTCATTAACACTAAGGGTCATGTACTGTGGCTGCATCAAAGTAAATCCACAATACAGGGACAGAAATAATGATAAAAGCGAGAATCAGTCTTAAACAGGGCCCTTGTCTGAAACCTCTCAGTCTGCTCTCTCTCTCTCTCTCTCTCTCTCTCTCTCTCTCTCTCTCTCTCTCTTTGTGTAAAATGACCTTCATTAACACCATCGGCTAAATGGTTAAAATGTGAAATGAACTGACTAATTCCAGCATTGATGCTGCCTCCTTTGCAGCGTCACTATGCAGATTCTGTGTGTTTTTCATTTACACGTGTGGCAGAAGGGAGGACCTCCAGTCACTGCAGCTCCCGCTAAGCAACCATTAGCATTAGCATCGACACCAGCGCTGTGAAGTGCTACTGTACGAGCGGCTCTCCGCTGGGCTAATGGTGGCCATTCAGGCCAGATAGTCCTCTATCCACCCAGAGAAATGACCGTCCACGTCATTACCAACTTAATGAGGGATTAACTTTCTCCATGAACGGTACCTGTTGACTGACATCACGGTCCCGTCCTGGGAACGGAGGATGTGTGTATTCGACCTGTCTGACACGCCATACAGGCCGTTACACCGCTGAGAAAGATACCTGCAGTAAAGGCCGAGTTACTTGGTACATACAGCTCATATAGGAACTTTACTAGTAATTTGGTAAAGGAAATCATGGTATTGTGCAGATAGGCAGAACACAGAATGGCAATGTCAGTCTGTCGGTCGGTTCACCGCTTTGATCCAAACGAAAATATCTCAACAACTATTCATGTTCCCATCAGGATGAATTGTAGTAACGTTGGTGATCTCTTGAATTTCCATCCTTCAGGACAAATCCTCAGGACAAAAAGTAATTTTGTCCAATATTTTTATATGACTTGACATTGTGAACACAGGACACGGATGAACAACTGATTGTAAAGTGAAACTTAACACACGGGACACAAACAGTGGTCTCCTGAATGAAAGACTTGTGTTCAGATCAAAGAAATATTGTGTTAAAGGAGCACTGTGTAGGATCTGGCGGTATATAGTGATGTGGTTGCAGATTGCAACCAACTGAAGCCAATCCAGTGTGCCAAGCGTGTAGAAGAGCTACGGTGGTCGACGTGATAAGGCAAATGGCCCTCTCTAGAGCAAGTTGTAGTAAGAGAAGCATAGGTCATTTTGAGCAGAGCGTGTGTGTGTACGTGGGAAGTGAGTGGTGAAGTAAGAGAGAGAGAGAGAATAGCAGCGACAGGAGCGAGTAACGTTAACGATCCAAGCCGCTCTGGGCAACTGTAAAAACATGGCGGACTCTGTGGAGAGGACCCGCTCCATATGTAGATATAAACACTTGTTACACACTGTTCCTTTAATTACTGAGCATTAGAGATGCCGGCAGGCTGATTTTGTTCCCTTTGGACAGAGCCAGGTCGGTATTTTCCTGACCTTGAAATTTGCATTGTGTGTTTTTTTGGAGCTGAGCGCAGAGCGCAAGGTGCACAGGCGGAAATAGAGGTGCAAACAGGCCAGAAGTTCTTCTCCTTCACTTTAACCAGCTGCTGGCTTTAGCTTCACATGTACCATGCAGATATAGTGATATCAATCTCCTCATTTAAGTCTGAAGGACGGCCAGTAAGTGCATTTTTTTACAAAATGTCAAACAAATTCAATATAATCCAGCGTTGAACACTCTGTTTCTTCCAGTTATTGGTTTTCTTTACATTATCTTTTCTTATAAACGTATGGTTTTATTTCTTTTTTTTCTATTTCTCTGCTATGGACATGCATTCACATTTTTAGGAGACAATTAATGGTTTGATTCTTTAACTTACGCAGGGGTTCATCATGTATTTCTAACTGAAAAATGCTCACTGTCCTACCTAAAACTGTCAATATGCTGTCAGAAAAAGTTAAAGGTCAGCTGGTGACTCCAGAGGAGTTTATACTTTCTCACATGGTAGTTTTTTTCATTTTAAAATGAAACTTTTAGTCTATTTTACTGCTGTAGTCAAAGTAACATGGCTGTTGGTTTCTTGATAAATGCATAAAATGTAAATGTCCTGTAGACATTTCACGTGTTTGCTGATTTGTAAAGCTGCTTTATGAAACCAATCACTGCAGTGTTTTAAAGGGGCCCCTTCCCAGGTGCTTTGAGGGCTCTGTGGAGGACCCCCCCTCTCCAAACCCTCTTTAATGGAGGTGAGAATTGGCGGGTTGGACTTTAACACTTGACCTCTGTTTACACTTCCTGTGGGTGTCAGGTCTTGTCCATAAAGCGCTGCTTGCAGGACCGCGCTGCATTGAAAGGAGACAGAGAGCGGCGGAGCACCCCGGCGCTGCGAGCTGAATGCACTGCTGCTCCTGGGCTGTGATTATTAGGACAGGCCATTTCCTCCCTTCACATTCTCTGTTTGCTTATATTACTGCCACACTTCCTCGACCCCCCACACACATCTCCTCAGGCCTTTTATAGGAAAGTGATGACAAACCGGCATATTCAACCTGCTGCAGTCTGCTCTGTAATGGGGATTTAATGGAGGTTTTCACTCAGAAATGAAGAGTAGTTTATTTTTGATGACTAAGACTGTTTATTTTCTGTTTGGCTGCAACTAGTGAATATTTTCTTGATGAAAGGTACTGTTTGGAACTTCTTACACTTACACTCTTTTAAATCATTGTGGGTTGGTGTCCCATATGCGCTCATTTTTGGCTACGCTGTTCCACCACAAACTACACGGAAGCACCAAAACCACAAAGTTATATCTAGCGAAGCCCGTCTTGCAAAACAGTGTCAACTTTGTGCAGAAATAAATGCTGCAGCTCCTCCAGACCTACAGAGGTTTCCCGTGTCGTTTCCTGCTGCTGAGTGAATAGACGGGGCTCCGCAGCAAGTAACGTTATCGTCTCCGACCAAAACTCCGGTGTCTCCCCCGTTCCTTCTGACCGCGGTCGGGAGGTTGAAGCAGGAAAAGCCAACACTAGGATCAGCAGTGATTCATGGAGAGACCTCCGTCTGGTCAGCTAACATTACTGCCAAGCAGCTGAAATATAGAGTGATATTGTGGTTTTAGCTGACGTGTGACGCCTCACTGTGTTGAGCGATGCTTGTTCATGTCTATGTAGAGCAAGCACGAGCAACAGGACGCTGACTTTCACTGACTTAACCGCCACAGGTGTCACTGTTAACAAGCAATTTCTGATTCTTACATAGAGTCCCTTTAATCGATTTATCATTGGGCCTATAAAAGATCACAAAGCTGTGAAACATGACCATCACAGTTTCCAAGAGCCCAATTTCACGTCTTCAAATACACTGTTTTGTTTGACCAACAGTCCAAAACAAAAGAGAATATAAGACAAGGGAAAGCAGCAAATCTTACATTTGAGAATCTGTAATGGCATTTAAAAAAAAAAAAATCAATTATCTAAATTGTTCCCTATTAATTCCCTATAATATTTGCCAGATGAATTGTTTCATCAATGCCAAAAATCTGTCACAAAAACACAAAGTTACTGTAGAGTTTACTTGTTTTTAGTAAATGTGCAGACATGCGTTAGCACCTGTTCAACACTTGCAGTTTTTTGTCTTCTTCCTGGTCACCTGGAACAGACAATAGAGGCCTTAAGACGTTTTTCTTGTTGGAACATGTTCCCAGAAGTTCATCCTCTGTTGTGTTTTGTTGTGACGTATAACCTCAGTTCAGGAATTAGACAAACCTCGGTCTGCAATATGCTTTATATGATTACATGAGACAAATGTCCTTCAAAGGCCCAAAGAGTAATAATGTAAATCATATAATTTACATGTATGTATAATAGAAAAGTTAGATGGATAATCTACCTTTTTCTTTAGGTTAAGGTTAAATAATGTCCTTAAAAAGATGGGCACTGTAGTTTTTAGCAAACGCTACTCAAACAGGAGCAAACATTGCATTTGTTAGGGACTATTTTCAGCGGCGGATTAATCCACATTTGGTGTTCTAGTGAGTATTTGAGGCTTTGGATACAAACACAATACTTGTTAGTAGGATACATTCTGTGCTGGTTTTGGTCTTTTTATGAGATTTGTTGAAACTAAGGCTGTCATGACATCAGATTTTCATTACACACCAAAATAATTCACATAACGATATTATTTCGACATTTATAGAATATTGTTTTTTGTGGATTTTGACTTTTTTGGCAAATTAATAACACTCAAAATACAAGTGTAGGGAGGTGGAGAGAGAGTCTGTAACCATACCTGCACAAAAGTGTGATTTAAGAGTTGTTGGATTATTTACATGATATTATCATATGAGTATTATTAATATGATATCAATATTTCATTCACAAATATCATGGTTATTGTCAGTACCGGTATATCGCGACACCGCTAGTTGACACTAAGAAAAATAGGAAATATCTCCAGCCTTACCCTTTAATGTCCTGTATTGAGTGTAGATTGTTTTAAAAGAAATATCACCAGATTTATCCTTTAAACATTAACATGTAAATAATTCATTAAAAGCATCACAAAACCACAAAGTAGTTTTAGTTGTTACAGTGTTCAAAATGTATGAAAATACCTGTTAATTCAAGTTTTATTCCTGTGTTTTAATTTCAGTGGTGGTCCGACACATATGTTAGGTTTGGATTGTACCTGTAAAGTGTTTCTTTAATCTAATTACATATAATTTAGTCTTATATGTATTTCATTTTCTGCTACTTTTCTTTAGGAGAGGCCTGTGTTTTAGCGTTCACTCCTCTCTGTAGTGATGTAGGTTTACAGTCGTCACACCTTAGTAGTCTATTGTCTGTCCTTGTAGCTGAACAGCAGATCAAAGCAGCGGTCACTATGGAGAAACGCCAAACAAAGACAGATATGCTCACAATGTGGGCCGTGATGGACTCTGAGTGTTGGGAGCAATAATTAGAGCAGACAAACCACCTAAAGGCACATTACACCTCACTTCCCTGTCTTTTAAATGTATGCAAAGAGTGAGGGACACTGTGGCTAATTTAGTGTTTTTACAAGAGCTGACTGAACACTTCAAACAAGACCACACACACACACAGGCTGACAGGTAGACGGCACATCTGCTGAACATCTGGTGACATCTGGTGGATGAGGGAGGTAGAGGCACTTCAAGAGAGGACAAACCTGAATAAGCAGCAGTTCACATTGATCTTTTATTTATTGACTCAATTACACCATATATGTACTATGTTCTCCAGGATACAAAATAATTGCATCACCATCAATGGATAGGACAAAGAACATGCCATAACATAATCATCATGTGTATATCCAAAAGCAATATTTCTATGGGATAAGTAAATACATTTAAAAGAAAAGAAATAAAAGAATAAATAAAGAAATAAAAAGAATAAAAATAAAAAAAATAAAAAATATGAGCAATAATAAGATGAATCTTACACCTAACACATGTCAATAACGCTGCACAATGTGATTTTTTGTTGATTACTTTTATGGATGTAAATCCCTTGTCATGCATTGAAATGGAGGAGATAAGGAGCGACCATGTATAAACACCCAGAACAGAATTAACACTGCCCTCATGTGTTCATTATACAGAACAACATTAATCACAATCACCTTTATTTTCCAAGTACGTGTGCACATATAAGGAATTTGACTCTGTTTTTGCATGTCTCTTGATGTACTTACAAAGAAATAAAAATAACAGCTAGGAACAAGGACAACAAAGCTTTCTTAGCTGGATAAATAATAGACATGACTGTTATGTACACATGTAGTGGAAAAATAGGTATGTAGGCCTATATAAATATTAAACAAATATATATAAAAAGCACCAATGACCAACAATTAAATATTATATATAATAATAATAATAATAATAATAAAACATCTGTATGCAACTCAAGTGTTCTGTAAGCTGTAAACATTATGAATAGTGCAAAGGAATAAATATTAAATGTAAAGATGTCTATATACTGTATATACAGCGCATAGGATATATATGTACATATTTTTTTTAAAATAAGACACCATCCTGTCATATATTTTCTAATATATATATATAATTCTTCAACACTCCTCTAGATGGGGCTCTTATCTTTAAAAAAAAAGCACCACCATTTTTGTAGTTCAGAATTTGTTGTAGTCCTATTTTTAAAGCACCCAAACTGCAGTTCCACTAATCACCAGCAGGAGGCACCATGCTGTAAATTAACAAATTTAGGCTCTATCTCTGGCAGCTGCTGTCACACAGATTGCATACAGTCTGCGATATGAATGAATCAGTGTTGAATAGATAAAATATCAAAAGGTATTTTATTTGCTTTGTGAATGTAGTTGTTTTGTAAATTCACCACCTTTTTTCAACTTCCTAATATAATTTTCAACTTGCCAAAATATGTTACCTACAGGAATTTGTGGCATAATTTGGGGGAGATGTTCATTTCAATATGATAACTGTAATTTACAGTATTGAGTGTATAAATATAATATAAATTACTGTGACGGAAACGTGCACAATTTTACTTTTTTAACTGGTATTTTCCTTTAGGACATAAATAAAAAGAGACACCAAACATTTGGGGTATTTCGAGGACCTTTAGACGTTTTCATCAAAGTTGTTGACCTCATCTAAAGATGCTGAAAGTATGATGATGTGGTGCAGTATTTCAGACAGTGTGTGTACTGTGAAGTATAATAATGAGATCATAATTTAATGGTAACTAACTCAGTAAATGAGTGCCGTCTAAATGCCCAGAGGAAACGTCCTCTGACCTCAAAAGCCCCGCTGTGGGACTCGTTTACAAATTGGCTGTAAAGTATGAAATGAAAGCTGAATGTCCTCCGGACAGGATGTTTAACCCCTGCAGGGCAGAACGACATCCCGACCAATTAATCCAGTATTAATAAAGAATCAATCAGCTGGGACATTATATTCAAGGGGCTGCTAATTGTTGAGTTTATGAACATTTAATAACGTTACCTTTGATACTTGTTGAATTTATTAACTTTTAATCCCTGACCTCATCCATGATTAATAAGTCTCTGTCTGATCCTTTTATAAATGAGGCCCCAGCTCAGTCTCTGACAGATGGGCAGCCCAACTGCTGCCAACTGCTTTCCATGCAATATTCAAGATGTATGTAACACACACACGCTAACACACACTCACACACGTGTGCCCATCACTCTTATTAGCAGTCAGACAAAGGGGGAGTCTCACAGCCACACGGGCGCACTTCTGGACTGGATATAACTCTTTTCTATTAGGTCATCAGTAACACGGAGACACAGAAATCATTTACATAAGAAGAGCAGGCGGCTATAATAGAGAGAGAACGACTCAAAGTCAGTGTATCAGACATTAGAGGTTCTCTTTTCAATATTCAGAGCATTAATATAGCAGCAAATAACTATTTACTATCTAAAGATATAGAGGAGGAATCAGTGGGCAACCTTCTGGTCTGACCTTGACCCTACTTCTCACTTGATTTATTACCTCAGTAAACATTGTAAACATGAGTTTATGATCTCCATCACTAGTTTCAAGTCTTCTTCAATACAGCATGATGTTCATTTAGTAAATTATGGTCCCATTTAGAGTCAAATAGACCATAAAGCAGGGGATGCTTTAGGGCGTGGCTACCTTGTGATTGACAGGTCGCTACCACGGTGTTGTCAGGCCATTAAATGTACATTATCGCTCCATATAAGCATCATAGTTGTGGGTCAGTTGGGGCCTACTATGCCTATTACGTTGTAAAAGTGAAAGCGAAACTTAAAACTACATGTTGTTGGTTTCACAATCGATGTGAACCTCCTGGGTGAAAGCCCTTTGTTTTGTTTGAATCTTGAAGTTTCTTTCAATTGAAACTCTTTTTTAGTGATTAGATATAATTAGTTCATTAGTAATATGAAAATAAAGTACATTTTCTTGTCAATATATGACCAAAAAACAGTTTAAGTGGGTTTTCGTTTGTACATTAAAGTAAGTGAAATCAGGATAAAATGATTTATAAAACCTTAACCAAAATAGTTTATCTTAACATTTTCACTTTAATACCCTAAAAATGACATAAAATGAATTAGGTTATCTTATCTCAAAATACAGTTTAACATCTAACCAGAAAGAGAAGCTAAAGCGCATAAAGATGTAAGATGATGCTAAGCTGATACAGGTACACTGGTACAGAACGAACAATAGACCGAAGGGTTGTGATAGAAAGAAGAGCTATAACTGAGATATACAGTATACTAAATAAACAAAATGTAAAGGAATTACTATGTGTATAACAAAACCTAATGAATATTATAAACAATACAATGGTCTGGTATGTTATTGACAGTATAAACAGTAAGACATGTAAACACTGTAAAATAGACACCACTGGATATGGTCAGACATATTACAATAGCATGTATGTATTTATATATTTGTTTATCTTTCTGTGCTTTCCAAGACAACAAAGTAAACCCCAACAACTGTCATGAGATGCTGCTGAAAGCTCCAGAAGAAAACCTTGTAAGTGGAACTTGAGTTAAGAATTCAAACTACTATTTTCAAGATCAAGAATGAAACAAATGATGAACCATTTTAAACCCGCCTCTGGCTATTTTATAACACACACTTTCTTCATCTTTCTTCATAAATCATTAAATATGATTAAGCTATGTTAAACTGTGTTCTCAATCATTCATTAACTATTTATACACCAGTCACAGATGCTTAATAGGAGGAGTTATTGTTGACAAATGCATTATTAACATTTAAAATATGCTTATATTTGCTTACAATTACATTATAATAGGTTATAAACAAGTCATCAGTGTTTATACACTGCTTAAAAATGCTTTATTATGGGCGTTAGAATGAAGCGTTACCAGTATGGGGAGTTTGATCTATTGTTTTAATGTGAAAACAAATGTACATATCACAGTTATTTGCCTTAGAAATATCATGCACATTCAACATAGTAAAAAATATACATATATGTATTTGTAACCTAAAGACATTTTTGACTTAAACGTTCGAGGAGCTCCTGATCATAAAACTGTAACTCTGGCTGATTTAAAGTTCCTTCTTTCATCCCTCAGAGTCCAAGCCCCCGACACACACACACTGATGCTGCATAGATTAACATCAGCTAATTAAAGGCTCTAAACTGTCGAGTGTATTCACACACAAATTCTCACGCCGAGCCTGTTTTCTTCAGTTGCTGGAGCAGGAATCAAAACAGACGGACACTTAACAAGTCGCTCATTCCAAATGCACCAAACCCCTGTCTCACATTTGTAAATGTCGTGCAAAGTGAGCAGGGCGGAGATTCTTCTGCATGTACATTTGAAGAGAGATGACAGCTCAACACCTGAAGCAATCTGTGGAGCTTAAAGGAACACTTCACCCACCCATTTGTGTATCAATTACTCGCCACTTGTTACCTTGAATTCTTGAAGACAACTTTCTTGCAAGCCTCCACAGTGAACAGAGAATCACAAAATGGAGAAAAGTCTTGATATAGTGAAGTAAATAGGGGTTGCATTTAATTGGCCCCCATTTACTTCACTTCTCTTTTCTCACTTTTCTTTGGTGAGAAATGGTGATTTTGTGGGTGAAGTATTCCTTTAAATCTCCTTGATTTAGCAAATAAAAGTCAAGTCAAATAAATGTTATTTATGTAGCCCAAAATCCCAAATGTGCCTCAAAAGAGACATTGCTCAACAGAGATATATTTGTTACAGATCTATATTTTTATGTAATGCTTTAATGTGACATCTATTTGCTTCAGTGTTTTCAATATTCTGGTTGTATTTGCTCATGTCTACACATTCAACTTCTGTGAAATCAGAATTTTTACGTTCCTATACTTTACCCAACTGGTTTGTTGGTTTTCAAAATGGATTAATATTGTACTTTGAGAAATATTAATGTTTTTCTACTAAAGTCTTTGTTTTCATTTGATAAAAGAAGCCACATGTTGTCAAAATGCAAGCAGCCATACAATTATTTGTCTGAATATAATCGCCTAAAATTGTCAAAGTGATGATTTCATTCAGATAATGTCTGATTTAACAATAAGTAAAAAAGAAAAGACATTTAACACAGGGATATCAGTAGGTGTTGGGAATCTGGTGTGTGAATTTAATTTAATTTAATTTAATAAAAAAAAAAAATCATTACTATTTTTTCTCCTCTCTTGTTTTTGAATACTTTTACTTCAGTTTACAGTTACTATCTGTTATTATATGTACATATTACTGAATTTGTTAAGGTTTAGGTTGTTGTAGTCAGAAGAAAACGTATTCAAAGCCAGCTTTTAGTACTTGACAGTTTGTGATACTTGGTGCCGTAGATACCCGGCTGATGCTCCTGAATCACCATATCATAGTAAAATAGACTCAAAGCCTTGTCAGTATGTGTCACTGAACTCTATAAACCTCCTCCTCCTCCTTCCTTTCTTTAACCCCTCACATACATCCACCACAGCCTCCCGTCTTCGTCCCCTCCTCATCTTTTGTCTGCCTTTCCCTCCAGAATTCCTGGCCAGAGACTCGAGCCTTCTCCCTCTGTGTTGTTGTCCATCTGTCGGCTGCCGGGCGGGCCTCCTACATGGGGCAGATGTTTACTCCTTCTCCCTCGACCTGAGCCTGGAGGTGTCGGGGGGTTGGTAGTGGTGGTGGTGGTGGTGGCTGACCGGTGGAGGGGTGACCTATACTAGGGGACAGTCTGCATTGACACTAGTGGGGACAATAAGAGGGAACAATGGGATGTATGGATGAACACCAGGGAGGTGATGGTGGAGGGGGAGCAGTGGCTGACTGACCGTCTCCATGCAAACATGCCCTTCATTCCTCTGTGAGAGGAGCGAGGAGATAGAGAGGAGGAAAGTCTGTGTGGTTACATATTTAACTTCACCACAGCAGGAGATGATCATTTATGGTGTTTTACATTTTAAAAAGTTTAACTGAAGTATGTTTTTGTGCAAAGAAAACATGTCAAATGCAGAGGTGGAAGAAGTATTCAGATCTGTTACTTAAGTAAATGTAGTAATAGATAGATAGATAGATAGATAGATAGATAGATAGATAGATAGATAGATAGATAGATAGATAGATAGATAGTAACTTTATTAATCCCAAGGGAAATTCAAGTTTCCAGCATCACAGTTCCATAGCGCAAAAACTTGTTAGTAAAAAGGCAGTAAAAAAGTTAGTAGTGCAAAGTACAAAAAAATATACCAGATATAAAAATACAAGATGAAGAAGAAAACTGTTAAAACTGAATATAGTGCAGAGTAACAACTGTGATACACGACTATTAAAAAAGTGAATATAGTTCAGAAGAGACTGTTAAAAAGTGAATATAGTTCAGAAGAGACTGTTAAAAAGTGAATATAGTGCAGAAGAGACTGTTAAAAAGTGAATATAGTGCAGAAGAGACTGTTAAAAAGTGAATATAGTTCAGAAGAGACTGTTAAAAAGTGAATATAGTGCAGAAGAGACTGTTAAAAAGTGAATGTAGTTCAGAAGAGACTGTTAAAAAGTGAATGTAGTTCAGAAGAGACTGTTAAAAAGTGAATATAGTTCAGAAGAGACTGTTAAAAAGTGAATATAGTGCAGAAGAGACTGTTAAAAAGTGAATGTAGTTCAGAAGAGACTGTTAAAAAGTGAATGTAGTTCAGAAGAGACTGTTAAAAAGTGAATACAGTGCAGAAGAGACTGTTAAAAGTGAGTATAGTTCAGAAGAGACTGTTAAAAAGTGAATATAGTGCAGAAGAGACTGTTAAAAAGTGAATGTAGTTCAGAAGAGACTGTTAAAAAGTGAATATAGTGCAGAAGAGACTGTTAAAAAGTGAATATAGTGCAGAAGAGACTGTTAAAAGTGAGTATAGTTCAGAAGAGACTGTTAAAAAGTGAATGTAGTGCAGAAGAGACTGTTAAAAAGTGAATACAGTGCAGAAGAGACTGTTAAAAGTGAGTATAGTGCATTATTATCCGTCCTGCAGACCGTCCTTCTAATACCACAGTGTACAACTACTCTGTTACAAGTAAAAGCCCTGCATTCAAAATTGTACTTAAATAAAAGTCCAAAAGTATTAGTACTCATTATCCAGAATGGCCTATATCAGAATTGTATATATTATTTTATTGGATTATAATTATTGATGCACTAATGTGTTCATCGCTTGTAAAGGTGGAGCTTATTTCTCACTAAATAATCTGCCAGGTAGCTTGTGAATCAATAAAGTCTCATCTTTATCCACGGAATTTATTTGTTGATTATATTTTGTTTTGTTTATATATATATATATATATATATATATATATATATATGAATATATTTTGTTTAATCCGCCACTGAAAAGTAACTAGTAATTAAAGTATCAAATAAATGTAGTGGAGTAAAAAGTAGAGTATCAGTCTTTGAACTGTAGTGGAGTAGAAGTATAAAGTAGCGTAAAATGGAAATATTGAAGTAAAGTGCAAATAACTCTTGTGTAAATGTACTTAGTTATTTTCCACCTCTGGTCAAATGTCAATACAACAGATCAGTTAAGTAACGTTTCGTCTAAATTTGGACCCGTAACCACCACAAAAAAGTGGAATGAAACTCATCTGTAAACTCACCAAAACTAGACTTTATAAAAGGTAACTGAGGTGTTTTCAACTTTACTGTAGTGACTCTAATCCATTTCTGCATCGGCTCAGGTTGCACATGCTTATCTTGAAAAACCTCTTATCAGAAAAGTCTGCCGGCGGGAAACCAGATATCCTGTGATAAGGCAAGAAGACAGCTGGGACAGTATTTTAAAGCAGTTCTTTTAATTGTAGTTACAGGTGCAGGTAGTTTTTCACCTTCTTGCTGAGAGTTAGACGAGGAGATCGATACCACTTTCATTAAGCTAAATGTAAAGCTACAGCCAGCAGGCCATTAGCTTAGTTTAGAGACCAGAAGCAGGAGAAAAACAGACTACCAACATGTCTAAATTTTACTAATTACAACATTAAATATATATATTTTTTAATCTGTACACAAACAGAAATATAAAAACCAATAAGTTGTGGTTTTACGGGAGGTTAAAGTGAAATGAAGATAATTTAAAACAACATTTGTGATCTTGTAGTCCAAACTAAATACACTGCACCACCACTATTTAAATATATATTGAAACTTCCTAGTTTTGACTCTATATGTATTTATGTTAGAGTACTGTTAATATTATTTCTGGTCTTCTTTATCAGAATCTGAAACACTTTATTGATCCCTGGGGGGCGTTACAGTTGCTCTTACATAAACATAAGAAATGTAAGAAAATAGAAATAAAGGAGTATATAACATGTAAATTATATACATAATGCTACAATATAAGCACAATATATGTAAAGACATATAAGTAAGTACTAAAAGCATGTACAAATAGTTTTGCATTAAGACGTTATGAAGCTTTTATCTGGGGTTGAAAGCTGCTATATAAATAAGTATTTATTTACTGACTCACTTTACCTTCAAGTGTCAGAGGGTTTAAATGAATGCTGCTGTTTTGGGCCAAACTTTGATTGTTGTGTGAAACAGAGTGTTTGTTTGTGCTTTTATTTAGTCAAAAACAAAGCTCATACAGGGTTACACAGGGGGGAACTACAGGGGGAAAAGAAAAGAAAAGAATGACAACGTTTTGGTGACGATGTCTGAAAGATGTTGGTACTTAAATTGTGAAAAGGACTATGGAGTTTGGAGTCAGTCAGCCACTGTTGGTCTGGGATATAATGGTACACAGTAACTTGTTGTAGATGAAAAGGTCAGAAATAGCCGTGAGAGAAACTATGATTACACGCTGCGGTGGAATGACGTCGGGAGACATTTTTCTCACCATGTTAATTGGGAGGGTGGTGTCATCAGTGTGTGGAGGTCTTCTCAGTGCTCGTGACAGTCTGGCTGCTCTGTAATGTAGCTGCCACTGAGTCTCGTGTTAATGTTAATGTTGCTGCACCTTCACATTTACAGATGAGACAAATGCAAACGCACGACTAAGTGTCCACTCAGCTGCTCATTGACCGTTCTCCCATCAGTACCCCGCTCTCAGTTTTAGGTTGTCTATTGTCTAGTATTGATAAGAAGATTCCCCCCTAACCCAGCGGTGGAAAGTACTTTCAAATACTGTACTTAAGTACAAATTTGAGGTACTTGTACTTGTGTATCTGAGAGGTACTTTGCTGATTAAGATTTTACATCCAAAATGTACGATCAGTTTATAAAGTATAACACATTGTTAGAGATTCAACTTATTAAATTTGCTCCCTCCCAACCAGCGACAACATTAAAATGCTGCTTTCATATTAATTTATTACTTCTACTAATAAAAGATATTAGAGCTGTCAAAGTTAACGCGATAACAACCCGTTAATGCAAATTAATTTTAACACCACTAATTTCTTTAAGGCATTAACGCAACATGCGATTTCTAGATTGTAGCGGGCTCAGTTTTAAAGCTAGAGTGATGATGTTTGTATCATATGAAACAAGAAAACCTAAAGAATCCATTGGTACCAACCATGTCATACTAGCGTGTTGTTAAGGAGGCGAAATAACGCTCCAAACGTACGATACATTTTGGCGAGGAAAAACTAATACAGCCATTTTTGAAGGGGCCCCTTGACCTCTGACCTCGAGATATGTGAATGAAAATGGGTTCTATGGGTACCCACGGGTGTTTCTGGACAATATTTGTCATTGTTTTGTGTTGTTGATCGATTTCCAATAATAAATATATACATACATTTGCATAAAGCAGCATATTTGCCCACTCCCATGTTGATAAGAGTATTAAATACTTGCCAAATCTCCCTTTAAGGTACATTTTGAACAACTAACTATTTTAATCGACTGACGGCCCTAAAGAATATAATAATTAATATTAGTAATATAATGCTAACAGGGGCCATTCTGCTGCATAGTGAGTTCTTACTTTTGTCATTTAAGTAGCTGATAATACTTCTTTACTTTTATTTAATAATTTGAATGCAGGTCTTTTACTTGTAACAGAGTATTTTTGCATTGTGGTATTATATTACTTTTACTTACAGTAAGTAAAGGATCGTATTACTTCTTTCCAAGAGCTTCAGAAACTCCATCTGGAAACTTGAAGTTAAACTGTATCCTCTTTACACTTTTAATGTATTTACTAAGCTACTATTTGTACAGATACTGTGTGTCTATCTTAAACTAACACTGACTTATGTGAAAAGAATTTCATTAGTTTTGGTTTCAGTGGAGAGTTGAAGTCACATGAGGGTCTAAAGGCGGCTTCAGAGGGTTTCTATGTTGACAACAAGAAGAGCGATACACTGAATACTTGTTGTTTCGGGTTAGAAAGGAGCTAAATGTAGTTGTAAAATTTCACAAAACTTCTGCAGTCAAAGAAAAGTCACCTTGAAAATGGCACTTCATACCTACAGTACAAAACTCTACTTGGCAGGTATGTGTGTGGGGGGGTGTAAAACCCTCCCTCCCTTGTAGCTACAACCTGTATCACAGCTGTAAACGGAGGAGGTTGTTGAGTATTGAGGCCGTCGGGGGGGGGGGAAAGCTTTCATAAGGAGTGTCCCAATTACAGGTTAGCACAATCCAGCACAACAAACTGCCTGCAGATAGTATCACACCGTGTTTAACTGAGTCAGGCTGCGAGATAAACAGAGATAAGATTAGCTCTATCAATGATACAAGGCAGTAATGAACGTTATCCACGCAGCACTTTTTATAGCAGTGTTAACAAAAGTTTAAAAGGTTGGGTTCTGCTGTATGCAGGTTGTTTGGGCTGGTTAGTAAACTAATATCCTTTTAAAAGAAAGAAGTTCTAGCTCTTATAAACAAATAACATTCTTACTGACACATTTTGAATCCAGTTTTAGTTTTTGTGTGTGTTTTTTGCAGCCATTGAGGTTGGAACCCTTTTTGCAATCGAGACCAGACCGAGACCGCAGTATGAAGAGTTTCAGACAAAACAATACAGAAATCAGTCAACAGATGAATTAGTATCATTATGTTATTAAATATTTATGGCTGCCGTTTCAACATTGTGAAAATGCAACACGTTCTCATACCAACTCGTCACAAACTGACGCTTTGTCAGACCCCTCTGCGTCACATTGCGGTCGCAGTAAACACGTGCTTAATGTTGTGAATTAAACAAAAACACTTACTTAGATTTAGGTAACGAAACCATTTAGTTAGGTTTAGGAAAAAACAACATGGATGGGCTTAAAATTACTACATTTTTACGGTGCAAATGTGATTTGACCTGGGACACAAAGGAACAGTTGATTGTAACTTGAAAGTGAAACTAAACAGACGGGACACAAACAGCGGTCTCCTGGATGAAAGCCTGTTGGACCCATGCACCTCCTCTCTCGCCCGTCCTGTGTGTCTCTTTTGCTCTCTGTGATACGTTACCACAGCACTTTCAGGGAGTGTTTACTATTGCCCACGGAGAGGTTTACATTGTAGTTAATGGAAAGCCCGGTGCGTCTCATATCGATACTAAAGGGTGCCTCGCGTGGCAGTATTGAACTCCAACGGCCTTTCAAAGTGTTGGTATTTGACGCCCTGGGAATGAGAACGGGCTGGAGAATGCCCCAGAGATCAAACTGGCGTCTTCAAATGTCGTTCCGTCCAACCAACAGTCCAAACATATTCTGTATACTATTATATAAAACAGAGAAAAGCAGCAAATTAGCCAGATAATTTCTCTCATGTTTGCTTAGAAAATATTAAGGATTAAAGCTAGTTGGTAATCTTCTTCAAAAACATGTTTTGTTATATTTGTCGAAATTCTCTTTACATCCCGACAGCAATCAGTAAATCAAATGCTCTGACAAAAAAAGGAAAAGCATCTGGTATCTGTGGCTGACACAGGACTGTAATAAACCCGTCCAATCATTTAATCTGGCCCAAATTAAATTGTTGTTTACGTCGGCCTGAAGGGACGGACTGTGGGTTAGGGTTAAACTTTTGGAGCTAGTGCTGCTAGCTACTTTGTTGGCAACACTGGGCTGGGTTTTTCAGTTGGATAATTTTTTTATTCTAGCCTACTCTTGCTAGTTTCTTAACATTACCAACCCTAGCTTTAATTGATTATCAACGTTGTTGCTGATTAATTTTCTGTAGATCAACTAATCGATTAATTATTGCAGCTCTAATACTGAATTCAGCCAGAGGTACCAAGTTCATCAGTTTTATTTCCTTTTGCAGACTGTGAGGTAATGATTGCAATATGAACTCTGTGAAATATGTTTGCAGAGAAATAAGGAATGCCTTTATAAGCCTAAATAATAATTAAGCTGACTTATGGACAGAGAGATGGCCAACCAACTCGAGAATAGAAAGCATAATAATGAGAGAGTGAATGAAGAGATGTTATTAAGTAAGTTAAAGTTAAAGTAATCAAAGACTGAGGAAATAATAATGGATCCTTATTTAGTATTTTATGGTATCATCAGTAGTTTTGGTACATCAACAGATTGTGAATCTTGTTATTTGTGTCTGTTGTTGTGATCTGGTGTAAAGAGGAAATCGTTTGGCAGTGGGGCGTCAGTGCAGGTTTGGTGGGAACAGAAGGTGTCAGGAGTTTTTTTCAGAGGTTTTATTCGGGGTGAGTCTCTCAGTCTCTCCCCCCCCTCCCTCTTGTCTCTTCTTTTCAGATGTGGGGTGTGGAGCCCGGAGTCTCAGGCCTGTGCTCGTACCTCTCCAGGGAAGTTCATTAAACTGCATTTACATTCGCGATGCAAATCACACAGATACTTTACCTGAACAAAGCCTGTTCCGGTGTACGCCGGTTCTTCCTCGAGCCAAAGGTCAGTCCACCCCCATGCTTACAACTCCAGGTTAACTAGAAATGATACTGAAAGACCTTCTCGTTGGAATACTAAAGCACTGTTGTTGTGCTAAAACGGGTGCTGCCTCTCTGAGAAGGTATCAGATCTGTATTACACATAACTGCACATTCAGCATTGTAAATACAACCAGGACTGTGCAGGAGAAACCTGGACTTCTGGTGGAGGAATTTAAAAACGAATCAAACGGAGAGTTGAGGGGAAAAGTTGCAGAACCACAAACATCACATAAACCTCAGGCAGATTACTCTGAGTTAACATCTGTGTGGTTGTGTCGGTTGGACTGCCTCAGCCGTCTGGTTGAACTAGTTACGGGCAGGTGTGTTCATGTTGGTCAGCAATGTTGTATTGACTTTACAAACATGAGTTTTGGCCCCTGTTTGCAGAGAAACTGGAGTCCTGAAGAGGAAGCCTGTAGTGAAACAGCAACACATGAAGGCCTAATCCAGAAGACATTAGCAAATTAGAAATAATTTATTACACAAAATACACTGAAACTAAACCGTTTGAAATAGATTGCTGCTTCATATGTCCCGTGCTTTAAATGAATGGAAACCAGAAGAAGCAGTGAGGATGGTATTGTTTTCTTCTCTAAATAAATTGTGACTCTTTATGACTGGTTTCTGGGACTGCAGTTGCAATTTGTTCTCACATTTGAGACAGGAAGTGACGTCTGATGTAGGAAAATATTTGTAAAACCTGCTTACTCCCACATCAACTCACACATGCGGCCGCAAATGCAAACCACACACATAACACATGATATGAAACTGATGCATCTTCTCCCAATCTCCATACCTTCTTTCACAGTTATAGCCTAAACATTAATACATTTAACAATCATTTAGAAAGGAAAAGAATGAGTGTGCTGCAGAAACAGCAAAAAGGAAGTATTCACCCTCTTACATCAGTGAAATACTGATTTGTCTGAGTCACTTTGTGTGGGAGGCGTACGAGCTTGTCTATTACCGGTATGCACGCACAGAGTTAGGTCACAATGTGCTTTACCAAAATGTCAGTGTGAGGAAATCCTGGGTACCCAGACATCTAAATTCAGGTGCTATCTAATCTTCTATACAATTATTTTAGTTTTCCCTTGAGTGTGTGAATAATAAAATCATTTAATGTGTCTTAATTTGTGGAATTACGGTATAAACAGGCTTGCGAGCACATACATTTTGTAGTTTAAAACAAATCAAAGGGAAGTTCTGCTAAACTCTGTCCACTTTGAGTCGTTTTTTCATCAGCAGCCAAGTCAATCTTATTCCACACATTTAAAGTAGCCTAACAAAAGTGTCTACTTACCTCAGGAAGTAATCCTATCCATCTATCCTATTGTGAGGATTATGCAATGACATTATGCAATAGAATATCTTAGTTCAGCTTGCGTGTGTGAACCTTAGTTTGGATGAATTACCACTGAGGAATGTCTTTATTTGTGGGCTTATATTATGTCTTTATTTGTGGACTTGAAAGGCAGACATTTTGTAATTTAGGAGAGTTTTTATGGCAGTAGAGTGATATTAAACCAAGAATACATTCAAATTGATTAAAAAAAACAACACATGCCATATCACTGGAAAGCCTAGGATGTCCTCTTTACAATACACCAGGGGTAGATAAAGTAGGTCAAAAGAGTGAGAGGATATGCATGTGGACAAAATGTCCACTACAGAGGACACATGTCAATGGACTGGGATTTTTCCTTGTTTTCTAAAAGGTGCTATATAAATAAAGCTTTACTTACTTACTTACTGCACAAATTTAAAATAAAAAAGCCATAAAGGCAGGTATATTTATAAGTAAAAATATGCATTTTTTTAATGCATTCATTGATTAAAAAATAAAGCCCACAGTTGAGAATCTGAGAACAAAAGATATCTGAGAAGAAAGATGAGAATCTAAAGGATTGTGTTTAAATAAAGCTTTACTTACTTACTAACTTACTTACTGCACAAATTTAAACAAAAAAAGCCATAAAAGCAGGTATATTTATAAGTAAAAATATACTATTTTTGATGCATTCATTGATTAAAAAATAAAGCCCACAGTTGAGAGTCTGAGAACAAAAGATATCTGAGAAGAAAGATGAACATTTTAAAGGATTGTGTCACATCCTCCTTCTTCCTCCTCATCCTCTGAGAGGACAACACTGTAGAGGCGTTCCGCGCTCTGATTGGTCCGCTGGATGTAACAACGGCGCTGATTGGCTGACAGATTGCCGCTCCGGAGCTGCTCTTTTGAACATAAATAGCAGCAGCTCCGGCCTCTTGTTCTCAGTGCATCATCCAGGGGGCTGTCAGAGAGTCAGAGAGTCAGAGAGACACTGAGCGCGGAGCTGCTGCAGCTCTCTGACACACAACAACAACTATGTGGCTTTAGTCATTTAACAACACCGAATCAAAGCTCTGCTGCACACGGAACCAGAGTCTCTTCCAGCCGCTTGTTTCTAATCGAACCGTTTTGTTTGGAGCATGTTTTCTTAAATTGTTGCAAGTTAGCTTCCGGGTTAGCTTCAAAATTTGTCCCTTTTTTCGACCCGAAATTCAAACAAAGCAAAGCAAATCCCGTCTGCAGGAGTTCACACAAACACATGTGAAGATGGAGGAGTCGGATGATGTTTTTGTCTGCACCGCCAGTCCTGTTAACAGCGTTTTGAAGAGCAGGCCCGACGACATCCCCGGGCTTTCCTCGTTCTCTCTGCCGGAGATGAGCGTCAAGACGCCGCACTGCAGGACCCTGTTCTCCCGCGGACCTGGAGCCGGCACCGTGCTGTCTCCAGTCACCAACCTGGCTCTGGACATGAACAACCTAGCAGGACTCGGAAGGTATGATGATTATTGTTCATTTAAGTGTTATTTCTTCTACTTTTATCCTCTTAAAGGTCCATATCAGCTCATTTCAGGTTCATACTTGTATTTTGTGTTTCTACTAGAACATGTTTACATGCTTTAATGTTAAAAAAACATTATTTTCCTCATACAGCCTGCCTGAATATGCCTGTATTCACCCTCTGTCTGAAACGCTTCGTTTTAGCGCATTTTGACGGAATTGCATTAACATTGCTAGTCAACAGCTTGGGTCCATGTGTACTTCCTGTCAGCTGATGACATTCACATACACTGCAACAGGAATAAACTGGGACACATTTACAATGTTTTACGTTTAAAATTATGTCAACGATCTATATATTGTATATTCGTGACATCACGAATGGACAGAAATCCTAACGGCTTGTTTCAAATGCAGAGTTTCTGAATACGGGCTGTGTGTTTTTCCCTGTGGATTGAGTGTTTTGGTACTTTCACAGTATTTATATAGAACTTAAGCCTGCTTTATAATAAAAACATGAAAATCTCACTTTTTTATAATATGGGACCTTTAACTGCAGCTGTTTTGTTTGCAACCCATAGATAAACCTGCGTTTATTACTAGCATGCAAAGTCTAATTCACTGTCCTCATCACTGATTTCTCTGTTCATTTCCCCCCCACAGCTTTTGTGATACACCAAAAAGGAGAAAGCATGCACCCCTTGAGAAGAATCCCTCCTTTGCTTCTGACGTCTCATCTGATGCTGGTGAGCCCCCCTAAAAACAAAACCTATTGTCTCTGCTAATTGATGCTTTTAGGACTGATGCCCAAAGGCGCATCTATTGCATCTCATTTCATAGTAATGTCCTTAAGATGGGGCCATGTTATAAATGTCAATGGTTGGTTTTTAGTTATGAAAATCAATTTGCAATTTTCATGCAAAAAATGCTAAACATTACCTTGTTCCCAGCATCTCAGTTATGTTAATTTGATACTTTTCTTTGTCTTATATGATAGTTAACTCAATATATTTGTGTTTCGGTTGGGCCAAACAAGCTATTTGAAAGTGTCGCCTTCAATAATGTAAATAATTGTTACCTGCAGTCCTATTTTGCACAGTTGCACTCAAACATCACTCCTTTTTTACCAATTGAGCCAGTCTATTGTGCAAAATCAAATCCAAATTTACTGGTATGTTGCTGTTTAACTGGTTTGAGTATGCAACATAAGATCAGATATTCCTTTATTAGTCCCGCAGTGGGGAAATGTGCAGTGTACAGCAGCAAAGGGGAAAGTGCAAAAAACAAGAAGCATCAGCTAACGCAGTAAAAAAGAGCTAAACAAAGTGAAACCAAATATGAACCATTTAAATAGAAGGAAGTATAAAACTAGGAGCATCACCAGCAACCATTCTAATCCATCAGTAATAGTCTGATTCTTGGTGCCAGTTTACCACCTGATGCTTATATTGATCTGTGATACCAAATCTCTTCCTTCAGGCCTCGGCATGGATCCCCCCAGCCCCATGGACGCTGTTGAAATGGAGGACACGTAAGTTGCACTGTCCTCGTCATGTCTGTTCTAATCAATCAGCCTGTGAGCGGTGCCCCTCTGCTTACCCCGACACCACCTCCCCCCACCTCCATCTCCACCTCCGCCCTGTGCTTGGGCTCAGCTGAGACAAGCACTATTTCTCATCTGCAGGATTATTGTTTCTACCGTTGGCTTTAAGATGATGGCATCACTCGATTTTTACTAAGAAGATTAGCTGATAAGGACACGAGAGCTTAACTTTCTTTAAGTTATTAAGTGGAAAAGACACAGAAGGGCCACACACTGTTCTTGAAAAACTTGCAGATCTGCTTTGTTATCTTGGCCCGTTTATCAGCATATCTCCAGTTTGCTAATCTTGGGTGGCCCTTTCTTAATTCTGAGTTGGGTGAGTCTCTGCAGACATCTGCCGCTGTCTGATGTGCGACTTCCGTCACAGCAGCATTTGGTGCCCAAGACCTCATTCACCTCCTTTACAGCTGCTCGGTTGCTAGGAGTTTTCCAGGTTGGGGGAGGACATGGCCTGCGCTTGGGTTTAATGATAGCACCCCCCCTCTGGGTTTTGGCACACTCTGCCTATGCACTGTTATTTCAATAGGAATAGGGGGGCTGGAGGTTTTTCTGCGTCAGGGCCATTGAAATGAAGGCACCCCGGAGAACAACTGCCCTCCCTTCTCCTGGTCTGCATTGAATGGGACACGCTCTCTCCTCGACAAACAAAGGGCTCTTGCAGAAAAGGGGTTGGCGGCGTTGGCTCCAGCAGGCATATGGTAGATTAGCTGATCTCTGCATCCCTTCTCCTGCCCTCCCTCCCCCCCTCTTAACACTGAGCTCTCCACTCATTTAGCATACAGGTGGGCATTACTCCAATGCAAAGACCACCTCTTGCCGCTATGCATTCACCCAACTTCCTCTCGTCCAACCGTTCCTCTCGCTTTCTCAATAGAGCTCCAGATTCTTTGTCTTTGTAGTTTATGAGCGTAAGGTGTGCCTTGAATGCCAATGAAGCCTCTTTCCTCGGCAGGTTTTATCATAAAGACGTGTTACCTTTCGTCGGGGCTGACATCATTTGTTGATGATTGATTAGTTGCTCAACATCAAAATGTACAGATAACAAAACAAGCAATTTGAAAACATTAAATGAGCTCTGAGAATTTTTTTTCAATGACATTAATCATTAGTTGCGGCCCTACTTTTCTCTCTTGTAAAATATTATTTCCGACCGTTTCAACTAATTTCATAATGTTTTGTGTTACAGATTTGAAAAGGCCATTCAGCAGTCGAGCAGAGTTGTCAACGAGTAAGTTTCTTTTCTAGTCAATAACCTAAAATCATTAATGGTGGTTATTGCCTCTCCTTATTTGAACCATATTGCTCTCCAAGGAATATTTTACTCCTCAAACTAAACAGCCCGTCTGCCTGTTGATTTGATTTGTATTGACCTGTTTCCTTCCTCTCCCTTTTATGAATTACAGCAGGATGCCAATTCGACGAATCAACTCTTTGCCAGTAAGTAGATTTGTCTTGTTTTTTTGTGTACAGCCCTGCATGTCTTATTTAAATTAGTCAAAACTTTGGCTGATGTTCAGGACTGACATGTGCTATAAGAAGTTGTCTGTCGAGCATCCATAAAGCATTTAATATTCCTATCTCAAACTATTCCTCTGGAGGAGTTTAAAGTAAGATCAGAAGGGATAGGAGGACAGCAAAAGGGAGTTTTAAAAGAATCCCAACTTGCTTTTAAGTATCACAATAAAACAAACCTCAAACTTGCAGCTGGATTTGAGTTACATTAAATATGAAAAACTGTCCTCAAGACAAATTCATGAGTGTGAAACATCCTCCAGTGTAAACCCACCACAGGACGGCGTGTTTACAGTTGCTGAGTCTCTGCTGACTTGGATCCCTCTTCTCTCCTCCTCAGCTCCAGCTCCAGGGTTTCAGTCCACATCTGAAGGGACAGGAAACAGATTCCCACCGCTATGGAATATTCGGACAGCAACCCCCCCAAATGAGCGCCTCCTCCAGCTCTCAACGTGACAACAAGGAGAACATGCCGGAGGTCAGTGATGCAGTTGGTGTCTTTGCTACAGTAGCAACCATAGAACTTACGTAATGCTCAGAAAACTGATTAGTTGCCATGGTGAAGGCATTGCATCATTTGTATTAAGTTATTATTAGAATAATATTGATGTCAATATCATTAGTTTTGAAACGGAGATTAACCCGAACACAGGACAAGAGATTTTTTTCTTCTGTATGTAATGAATGCCTGCAGAAATATGGTGTGTAGCTCAGCAACAGATTAGAAGCCACTGAGCTAGTAAAGTTGGGAAAGGGTTTGATTGTAAAAATTAGAGATGCTGTGAACTTCTTAAAAAGTTGAACATGGATTCACTCATTTAAAACTGTCCTTTCTTTTCAGGAGGGCTTTGAATTCAAGAAACCCAACAAGCCTGTGTCACGTTGTCGAGTGCGCTCCTTCAACAACGGTCAAGCAAAGGACACATTTTCCCGCCGTCCCAGCTCGGCACCGGCCCTCATGGTACGTGAACATGCAAAGAATCTGTCTGTTTTTGTGGACAAATACTGGTTCTAGAAAGATGCTGACACTAACACCTAATCTTTTCTGTCGTACAGTTTTCGTCACCTCCTCCAATCCAGCAGCTGGACTTCTTTGACTCCAGCCCCATGTTCCTGAGACGTTCCTCCCCCACTGCCTCTCTAAACGACGACGAGGACGACGGCTTCCTGGAAGTACTGGATGACAACATGGAGGTGAGTCACTTACACAGACATCCATAGAAATGATGCATTAGTTGACTGGATTTCTTAACAGATTCCTTTGAGAATATCCGAATCACTCGGGAGGATCTCTGTTTCTCGATCTCTAACTTCTTGTTACCTTGTGACCTGCAGAATGACTCTGGGATGCCGATGGGAATGGCCAGCTTGCTCACTGCCCCGCTGGTGGCCGACCGTACAGCAGAAGACTCTGTAAGTTTGTCTACTAAGAACAAAAGCTCTGTGGTCACTTTTATCTAAATGCAAATAACTAGTGAGACTTCAGCAGCAGTAACAGACGTTTGCTTTACTGTATGATTTCATAAGTTACATGTTGCCCTATGCCACATTTCATATTGAAGCTGAAATGTGTATTTTTGCCCAAAAAGTCTTACTGGGCTTATAGAGATGTTAATCATACTGTATTTATTAGGCATGTAATCTTAAACTCACAAAATGTAAATTTTAATTATTGAGTTTAATCATTTTTTTGTCCCCTTCAGCCCGTGATTCGCTGCCGGCCGCGTAGCCTGTTCCGCTCCCCGTCCATGCCCAGTCCGCTCCCGTCCCGTACCTGCGCGAAGCGTCCCGACTGCTCCGGAGACGAAAACACGCCGATCAGGGTGAAGAGGCGACGCAGCCTGGCAGGAACACAAGTCACCACCCTGGAACAAAACCCTGAATCCCCAAGAATGGTGAGTCCTCCTCACTGCCTGGTGTGACTGAGACCATCCCACCTGGTATAATTATTTTAATGACACCAGTGGTTACGTGATGGCAACAGGAAATTTGACAGTAATTGACAAATTGAAAAATAGTTTTGTGTAAGAAAGGTTAGAAGGTCGAGCTTGATTGTTTGAGTCAGAAAAGTCAAAACTTCTTTCTTAAATTGGTCACATCTGTTCTAACGTTTGTTGGTGTGACGCTAGAAATCATTTGATCACCTCTCAGAATGCAGAAGTGATCAATTTAGACAAAATCTCAAGCCTAAATCTGCAGGACGGAGACGAGTTTCCACTGACCATCTGTTACCTCCTTAGTGGAGGTGGAGAAATGTCTTCTGAATCATCCGCTGAGGCCGACTGGCTATTATCTCTGGCTTTACATACAATGTCGGATAACCTCATTTTCTCCTCGACTGCCTCCTTAAATGTTTCCCTCCTCTCCTTCAGAGCTGCTCTCTGCTCCAGAGGTCCAAGTCCTTCTGCCAGACCGACATTGAGAAGCTGCTGGACGGCGAGGACGGCTCTAATGAGCTGATAGGAGATTTCACCAAGGTAAGGAAGTCACTGCTGCGTTTCTGACACCATTAACTTGATGCTGTGAAATTACTCATCTAATCCAATTTCCTTTTTTGTCTTTCAGCCTTTCGTACTACCCACAGTGGAGGGCAAACATCAAGACCTCAAGTACATTACCCCAGAGACGGTGAGCAGAGGCATTTGGAGCTAACAAACACATTTAGTGTTTTGCTAAGTTATCGCCATATTTGAATATTAAATGGTGTTCTTTGTGGTCCTCAGATGGTGGCAGCTCTATCTGACCAGTTCAATCATCTAGTCGAGCAAGTCATTGTGATGGACTGCCGCTACCCCTACGAGTTTGAGGGGGGACACATCAAGGTGAGTGAGAATCTCTAAACAAGTTTGTGTTTTATACCTCAACACTGCAACTTACTGAGAAGCAATAGAAATACTTCAGTTTGATAGTATGTCTTTATGAACTTTCTGAATTAAGTGGTCGTGTCTGTCTTTGTCATCTCAGGAAGCTCTGAACCTGCACCAGGAGGACCAGGTGGAGGACTTCCTCTTCAAAGCGGCCATCGTCCCGTCCTGCCCGGACAAACGCGTCGTCATCGTCTTCCACTGCGAGTTCTCGTCGGAGCGCGGCCCTCGAATGTGCCGCTTCGTCAGGGAGCGAGACCGTGCCGTCAACGAGTATCCCAACCTCCACTACCCCGAGCTCTACATCCTCAAGGGCGGATACAAAGACTTCTTCCCTCATTTCCAGGTTAGTTTTGCTTCAGGTTCCTCTTAAGATGACACTTTGTCTGCCAAACAGCTGACGTTAACTAGCTTTCATCCTGCCGGTTTCAACATGGATTTGTTGTTCGCAATCTGGCGTTATTAGGGGGAAAATGAGGTGCATCCCAAACACATTTTCTATCGTCCCTTTGAAGACAGGGCGCCGTTAGTCTCGAGCCCTGACGTTAACCTGCGGTACTGTAGAAAAACAAGTACTGTCACATTTTCTGATTTGGCATCGACTTGGTACTGAAGTATTGGTTAGGATACTTGGTGTTTGATGTTTATGGCCCACTGAACACAGATGACCTATTGTTGGAGGACACATTTGAGGGACTTTGGGAAGGCAATTGATTCTGTAAGAGCATGTGACAGACGATGTTTTGAGCATTTCGATTTTAATGTTTTGGACAAAATAATGTTCAATATAATTTTGGAAAACATGGACTAAACCGTCTGTAAAGAGGTTTGACCATGGAAGTTCTTTCTAGACCTTACGGTTTGTTTATGTAACAAAATAAGCTCATGTCAAGGTCCCCTTACTATCTTTTTCTAAGCAGGTGTTCTTTGCTTGCCAGTTCAGAAAAGGCTTATAATAGGACCTTCAGTTGAAATGATTTTGTCAAATATAAATGGGTTATTTTGTCACGGCCTCAAGCCACCTTTTATCAGCGAGCAGTTCTCCCGTATAGTGGTGGTTGAATGAAACCCGTGATGTCTCTTTAGTACTTTGAACTTGTTCTCGTTCTCTTCCTGCAGTCACAATGTGAACCCCAGTCCTACCGGCCCATGCACCACGAGGACTTCAAGGAGGACCTGAGGAAGTTTCGCCTCAAGAGTCGCACCTGGGCCGGCGAGCGAAGCAAGAGAGACATGTACAGCCGACTGAAGAAGCTGTGAGCGCCTCCTCGTCCTCCCTAAAACACACCGCCTCCCCCCCCCCTGAACAGACTGAGTACAAACTCCCCTCAGAGCCCGAGGCCTCGCCCCCACCAACGAGGAAACACCTTTTGGGATTGGCCATCAGAAGGGGATTTTATAACGTCCCTAAAAGTTTCATTTAACTCTAGCAAAGTTAGTTATTTATGCAAATTTAACAAGTCGAAAGACATGAACGTTTGACCTGAAGCGGTCGCTGAGGTGCAGTGAACAGATTTCATTAAGAAGCAATGTGATCGTTTTTTAAAACCACTTGGACCTACTGCCTGTTTTACCTTTTATATGATGCTGGCACATTCGCAGCACAAATCACTGCCAGATTGCAATAATACAAACCAAACCACACACTGCCTGTCTGAAGTCTTTCAGTCTCCTCACTGGATGTTTTTTATTTTGCATGTGTCATGTTCCACATTATTTAAGCACTTAATTTAAATACCTTGAAATGGTGCTTTTTCTTTTGATACTTTTTATATGAATTTTTTTTTTTATGAATTGTTTACCCCCATTTATACATTTGTTTGTTGAAGTATGCCTTTCTCTAGGCGTCCCAAAATGCAAATTGGATATTTTAATGACGAGATTAATGCAGAGGTTACTTTTCTCCTTCCTGATCAGTTGGGTTTTTTTCTCGGTCAGAAGATACCAAAGCAAACAAACTACCTGTTAACTTTTGCAGTGAGATTTTTCTGATGCTGCAGGCTAGCGAGTGTGAGGATTTTTGATCTAAGAAAATATAATTGTTTTTTCATAATTTTAGCTTTGATTCCTTTTTAATTTTTCAGAGATAAAAACGTCTTCCCCTCTGCAGATCTGATAATGCTGGTTTATAATGAATGGGGTGGTTTGGATATTTTGGTACAGGCTGGTGGGGGAGCTGCTGAAATAAAGAGCCAATGTGTGTTTCAAATGTGACGTACAGTATCTTTATTTTATTTTTAATTTTGTTTGTGTGCTGTGAATGTGTTCTTGGGTAGTATTTTTAAAATATTCACACTTTTGACAGGAAGATGCAAAATTTCTGCGCAGATACTTGAATGGTTATTTTATTCGATGCCTCACTAAATAATGGAATATAAACCTGATTTTTGTGCAAAAGCTTACTTTAACAACAGAGACTCTACTCCTCAAATGATTGTCGAAGCACAATCGACTGTTGCCTAAATGATATGCAAATCCAACATTTACAAAATATTTTATCTTAATGTAAACGGGGCAAATCTGACCAGGCTTTCAATGCCAACTTTTAATCCTCTTTAGTTTTTGATATCTGTGCTACAGACATTTCTCCATATCAGGGACAAGACATGAGTTTATTGAATGAGTAAAACCAAGGTTGTGTTTTGAAATTACTCCCATTTGCTACATACTGTACAACAGTTGCTTTCTGTCATGAGTACAAAACTTAACCGCTATAGTGCGCCCTCAAAGATTCCCACAATGCAACAAAATATCTGTAGCTTGCAGGCTTTTTGCTAAAGTGCTGCAATGCAATTTTTAACATTTGCTGTGTGTAACATAATGCAACACTAAACCTGGTGATCATGACACCAAATGATTTCTAAATGGCTGATAATGTACCGCTCACTTTAATAAACTTGAGTTTTTATTATGCAGGGAACGTTTTTAATGATTTAAAATGATTAGTCGCTCGACGGGAAAGTTAATCGCCATCAATTTTGGTAATGATTTATTAAGCAAAGATGGAGGATTTTCTGCTTTACTGTTTTATATCATTGTAAATGCAGTATATAAAAATGTATTTGTAAGTTGCAGCCTTACTATACATATCATCCCACAATACAGGTTTAAAGATGACCTATTATGCTTTTATCCTTTTCCTTTAGTGTGTTTAGTTTTTGTATGTAAAAGGTCTGCAAAATTACAAAGCCCAAAGTCCACATCAAAGGGAGTTACTCTCCCAACACAGAAACACTGCTCCTGAACTGTCTGAAACACCTCGCTTGAAGTCCCGCCTTTTCTCGTGCAACGTGCTGATGTCACCAAGTAACACATTTGCATAAGGGCCCAGACACGCCAACCTGACATCAAAGAACTAACAGCAACAAAGGCCACCAGTTGAGTCGCCTCACGTCGCCTTTGTCTTGGCCAAAAAAGTTGCATGCGAACACACTGCAAAGATTAAAACTGACGGCCAGTTAGCACGTACGTTCTGCGCCTGCGTGAGAGGAAATAACTCACACCAGCAGGTGGCGGTAGTCTGTATTCATCATTCAAAAAGGGAAACCTGAAGACCGAGGACGGAGGATATATAAGCCGTTGTTGTGATACGTACATGAAACAAAGCAGCGTTTACCGACCATTTTCACACCACTCTCACCCATTACTTAGCTTCAATCCAGATGTCGTTGTGAAAATATCCGTGTATTGGAATGATCAGAGATGAAAAATGAGAAGAGCCTTCTGTGTTTTCCCCCTCTTGACTTTACTCGTTGGCTTGCTTTCCTCACGTCCGTTTCTCTTCTCATGCACTGATTTGTTTAAGCTCAACAGCCAATCAGTTATTTCTATCACCGACGGGCTCCGCCGCCGATTCAACGTGATGAATTGACCGAAAAAACTCTGACACAGGCAGACTAGAGCTGACGGTGTGGGACACACCGGAAAACCTAGGACGATAGACGCTCACCGACGGCCCCAAAACTGTATAAGGCCGACCGTCGGCTTGGTGTGTCAGGGTCTTTAATCTTCTCATCTCTTAACTTTAAAACTGATAAAAATGGGCAACAAGGGGGCAGCACAGCCGGTATGAGAAAAATGTGTTTTTTGAACATTAAAGCATATAAACAATGATCAGTAGAAACCCAAAATACAAGTATGAACCTGAAAATCCCCTTTAAGGCACTTCTATGTGTGATTAAAAGTTGTAAACCTGCTCTCTAAACAGGCCCTCAGTGTGCCGGATTCAGTCGAACTGGACTTTCCACTCCTGAACTCTAAGAATAGCACGTCTGTTATGTTTTGTTTGGTCTTCTCTGCTGCATGACGGAGACACACTGCGCACACAGCAGTTCCTGTTTTTTCAAATTCTCCCTCTCTGGCCGACCTTGGGAGTGGCCTCTCTGCTGCTGCAGCACGTGCCCGTGAATACATGCATATATATACACATTCCTGTATGCAGAGGGAGGGAGCAGCTTTGTGGAGACGGCGCCTGGTGGCCAGCGGTTCTCTATAGCGTGTCCTGACTTGACAGGAGCCACCACGTGCTGTAAACACGTGACTGATCTGATGGAGAGGTTGTAAAAAGCAGGACTCCCTCCCTTCTGGCCCTTTACCAAAGTTTGAAATCAGGCAGTTTCCCAGCGGCCATGAGAGAAAGGGAGGGCGACTCTTTGTTTGCATTCCACGGATCTAAAGACTCATTTACAGCCAACAGTTTGTAGCTGACACAAGTGTCTGTTCGTTGTCTTGTTTAACTCAGCTGAAGAAGCTCTTTCCTAAACCCTGGACATAAGTGTTTGTAGACTAGTAGCTTAGAAAATGAAGAGGAACGTCTGTTCCAGTGATCTTTACATGTATTTCTTAATGAGCCTTTTCCATTCATATTAAGCTGCCACCTTTGTCTGAGCAGGACAATTAATGGGCCAGTTGCTGAGGTTTAAGAGGCCTCACACTTTTACCCCAGAAATACATAATGCAACACTTTCAGGAACCTTTCAAGACGAGCTTCATTTTCCACTCCAACAGTTGGTTTTACTATGCAGATGAGTCCTTGGCAGGTCCCCCAGAAGAAAACCGAGCCAGATTTTACAACTGGACTCATCCAATTAGGAGCTGGAGGTTCCACAAAGAAAAGAGGGAGCTTTGTTTTCCAGAGGATTAATAACGTGTGCTTTCTGACGTGCTTGTTTTGTTATGTAGGCTAGTAAATCTAAAAGCATTACTAATAGAATAAAAGCTAAAGTTTTGGATGCTAAGTTCTAACGCTGGTTGTCTCAAGAAGTGTTGTAGTGTTGTGACATGCATCGTGCATCTAACCCTCGGAAAGAAAGCAAATAAGCACATTTCCCCAAATGTTGAGCCATTCCTGTTCTTCATGTTTTGACTCGTAGCTTTTTACCTCGACATCCAACCTGTGATGAGGCGTCACAAGCTAAAACGGTTGGTGTTGGTTAGCAGTGGGGACCTGTTCTCCCTGTAAGGTTGAAATACAAATCCATCTGTTATTACAGCAACAACACTGAGCTGACTGCTTAAGCAGAGTTACCCTTAAAACTACTCCACCCTTCCCGTCACCATCTCTTCTTTGTGAATCCACCTCTTCACCCCGGCGTGTCCTGTTTGATACCCCACCCTGGGGTGCTGCATGCAGCTGCAGGGCTGAATCAAAGGTGCCTTCACACAAACCTCCAGCCTGGGTGTCACCTTTTAAAGCCCTGTTTGCTCTGACCCGTTGACATTGACAGCAAACTGACAAACCGGCCTGTAAAAAACAAGGTCCTAACAACCTGGCGAGGGCGGTGAAACACGGAGCATAACACTGTGGGTTCAGAGGAAGGGTGGGGGGGGGTTGTGGTTTTTATCATGTGAACTTTGATGTTATCGAGGATTTAAAACCGTGCTTGTGTTTCTGCTCTGTGCACATCCTCTGCCGGCTCAGATGATTTCACCATACGTTCAGGATGTTTTCATTTCCCCCTGCAGAGAATGCAGACCAGACAAAAAGAGATTTTAGTGGCGTGTTGTTGTCTTTAGTTTCCTTTATTTAAAACTGGCGGGCCTCGCCGTCATTGGTCCTGATCGCCGTTCCCTTCACCCACATCCTGTTGTTCTTCATATTCAGCTGCTTTTTCATCAGAGGGAACTTGTGACTCATATATAACAAAAACTTGCCCAGACTTTTTTTTTTGTGGTATTCATGACACGAGCGGCTGCTTTGAAAATTAACACTGAAAATCTGATCCTCTACATGCATTTTGCTGCAGTCAAAATATAAAGTTTAAGTTCCACACTGACAGAGAAATCTGGCTTCACTTTCACTTTGAATTTTCACACTGATTTTGGTTAATCATTACCTGCAGAGATATCGCTCTTTCACTGTGAGAGTAATATCTGCAAACTGCTCCGGGCTAATTATTACACACAGCGTAGGTGTTGCAGAAATACTTGTCGTCCACACCTTTTCAGATGAAAAGCTTCATGAACAGTGAATGTCGGCTTCCTGCTCAGAGTGTCAATCAAACCAGGATTTGACATTGATCTAAAGTAGACCATGCTGAGTAGTTTTACGTAAGCTAATATGCTTATTCCCTTTCTTGTCGAGAGTTAGATGAGAAGGTTGATACCAGTCACGTATAGAAGCAAAGAGGTGAAACTCTGGTGCTTTTTTGACAACAGCTGCTAGATGGCGCTGTGGTAGCGCTGCCGCCATTTTGGACTGAAAACGCAGAGGAGTCTGTGGCCATGGATGTATAAAGAGACGTCTTTAAATCAGAGGATAAAGACTAGGAACAGTCAGGACCCAGGAGGGAACCATGAATTTGTTTGTACCAATTTGTTTGCAAATCCATGGAGTAGATGTGGAGGTACAGTATTTCACTGCTTAATTGAAAACCTGGAACAAGACATTAATTTCAGGTTAAACCTGGCTCCATGGAGGTTCAATTTAAGCCTCCATTAGTCCTGGAGAAGCTCTATTTGCTCTCCAGGAAATCAGTTAATTCAAGGCAAGGCTGAATCTAGGAGTCACTTTGGAGGTTTTGATCTGATGGTGGCGCTAGATGAAAAGTAAGAGGATCAAAAAACATTCAGATTCATCTGCTGGGGACCATGAATGTCTTTAGTTTTATGGCATTTCATCGAATAGTTGCTGAGATAGTTGAGTCTGGACTGACATCACCATCCCTAAAGCCATTAAACCTGCACTCATGTGTTGCTGCTCTCATCTGACAGCTGTAAAAATGACACCAGCAGAGCAGAATGTGAGAAAAGGAAGATTTTAATCCCTTAAAAAGATGAAATTCTACCAACTACTAGACCCATCAACAACACATCCTCAGGTCTTGTTGCAGCGCGTCTCAGCAGCAGGTCTGTGCAGGGCAGAGGGCGGGGAGGTTAACAGGACGGTGGAGTGAATGTTAACAAAGATGAGTGAATGTTTTCTTTGTTTCTTTTTCCCTCTGTCACTTCTTCACACGCGCGCACGCACGCGCGCGCGCACGCACACACACACACACACACACACACACACACACACACGCACGCACACACACACACACACACACACACACACACACACACACACAGGCACTGAACAGGGCCTCTCAGAGTAAAGAAGCGTGACCGGCAGCAGCTGTTGGATTAACAGCTGCCTGCGTTTGTCTGCTGAGACCCCCGAAACACTCTCAGTGATCTCACTCAACCTCTCTGCAGCCTCCTTCTGCCTCCTTCAGTCCTGTTTTCATCCACATCTACTGCACTACTGTCTCAAATTCTTAGCAATTTGGGTCTATTGGTTCCTTCTAATTCAATTGAGGTCAATCTGATTTGATTAATTAAGCGTTTTAGTAAGTTTTTCAGAAAAAAATTACCCAAAAAATCAGTGGTCCAGCTTCACAAATGCATTTTTTTCAGGTATTCCATGATAATGAATGACATATCTTTATGTTTTGGAGTGATGGTCATACAAAATAAGCAATCTGAAGACTGCATTTTTCACTATTTTCTGGCATTTTAGACAAAATAATTAACCAATAATCAAGCAGATTGCAGCCAATAGCAGCCCAATATCATATCTTCACCTGCCTAAACATCTGACTGGTAGAGGTCTTATTTTCTTATTTGGTTATATAATATAATATAAAATCATATAATATAATATAATATATTATGATATAATATAATATGATATGATATGATATGATATAACATAACATAATATAATATAATATAACATAATATAATATAATATAATATAATATAATATAATATAACATAACATAACATAACATAACATAACATAACATAACATAATATAATATAATATAATATAATATAATATAATGTACTTCGAGCGCTATCTGGTGGTTGAAGCGTCGCATAGCAACGGAAGTCGAGAGAGCGGTCAGGTGACCAACGCGGAAGTGATTAATCAATGTAAACAGTGTTAAACAGATATAAGAGTCTTTTTGGTGTTTTCTCTCCACGTGACAACATGGTTCGGTGTTTCCTGATCCACACCGTGTGTCCGGTCAGTGCTCTCGGTTCTGGAGAGAATCGGGTGTTGTATTCTCGGGTCTTCGGTCCAGATGAAAGCTTGTTGTCCGACCAGAACCAGAACCAGAACCAGAACCAGGATCTGAACCCGGAGGAGAGGCGGGTTCTACAAAAGGAGAAGGTCGCTGTGGTGGCCAGGTGAGTCAAGATTTACTCCTCCTGCTACTGTGATAAACAACTATATTTTTTTGTATTTTTTTTTGTAATTTTTTGTTAACCAAGTACATTTACTCAGGTACTGGACTAATCTGAGGTATTTTAATTGAGTATTTTTGTTCATTCGTTTATTTATTTTGCACAATTTAAGACCATAGGCCTACAACATAACAAAAAAAAAAGAATATCAATAATATGACTACATAATATAGAAGTATTTACATTTGACAGGGATTATTTTACTGCACTATGTCTACTTTTACTTTTCAAGTATATTTGCTGATAATATTTACATACTTTTACTTAAAGGTCCCATATTATTATAAAAAAGTGAGATTTTCATGTTTTTTTTTATTATAACGCAGGTTTAAGTCCTCTATAAATACTGTGAAAGTATCGAAACACTCAATCCACAGGGAAATACACACAGCCCGTATTCAGAAACTCTGCATTTGAAACAAGCTGTCAGGATATCTGACCATTTGTGATGTCACAAAATACAATATTTAGACCCTTGACACAATGTTAAACGTAAACATTCTAAATGTGTCCCAGTTTATTCCTGGTTGCAGTGTATGTGAGTGTCATCGGCTGACGGGAAGTAAACATGGACCCAAGCTGTTGCCTAGCGACGCCATTCTGTCAAAATGCGCTAAAACGGAGCGTTTCAGAAAGAGGATAAATAGATGCATATTCAGGCTGACATTATGATGAAAATAAAGTTTTTTTTTAACATTACAGCATGTAAACATGTTCTAGTAGAAACACAAAATACAAGTATGAACCTGTAAATGAGCATAATATGGAACCTTTAAATGAGATTTTGAATGCAGGACTTCTACTTATGGAGTAGTGGAGTATTTTCACAGTGTGAATTAGTATACTATTAGTACAAGGATCTGAATAGTTCTTCCACCACTGACTGTACTCTACAATTCTCTTGCTATGTCTGTCAATAATGTAACAGGATACCACAGACGACAACATGTGTGATTATATACAGTTCATCAATATAAGTATAAAGCAAAGCATCAAAAGTAAAAGTACTCATTAAAATACTAGATTAGGTAGAAGGTCACAGTTGGCAATTAACAGAAACACGTCTCACGTTGGTTGGTTATCTGGACGGCCCTCTTTGGTCTTACTGCTTATGTTTCTCCAAATTAAGACTACATTTCCCATAAAGCTTAGCGCTCCCTGTGTCAAAAGGATGCTGCTCCTCTCCATGTCTTTCTTCTTGATGTCGCTGTGTAACTATTTGATATATTTTGGGCTGTAAACCTTCCACTACCTCTCATCTCGTGATACCTTGACTCTGCAGCACCCTCCTCCTGTTGTCCTCTTTATTGCAGCCGCTCTTCTTTCTGCATCCTGCTGATTTCCTGATGTAAAAAAGCATCACAGAGGCCGGCGGAGGCTGTCAGTCTTCTCTACATTCGTCTCGTTTGTGTTCAATAAATGAGGATTTATTTCACAGAGCGTTTGTGTAGTTTTCTCTTCTCCCTCATGGCAGCCTGTAACTACTGATTATCACTGTCAAAAGAAAATGCTCGCTCTCTCTGTGCGCAGTGGGAAAGAATGACAACAGGCCTCAGATATACTGAGTTATTAATGTATACTCAGTTATTCATGTTAAAATGCTGCTGACAAGTTCTCAAATATAATATTTATTGGTTTTCCTTCATTTCATATCACTATAAATCAAATACTTTGTTTTTTTTTTACTGTTGGCCTGACAAATTTATCCAATTTTAAGACATCACTTTATATTACTTTAGGCTCTGGTAATTTATACGACGGAGTAATTTATACGACGCAGTATTAGGGCCACATTGAGGGGGAAAAAAATAAATCAGAGTTTTCCGGAATAAAGTCAGAATATTACGAGAATAAATTCTTAATTTAATGAGAATAAAGTCATACTATTTCAAGACAAAAAGTCATATTACCAGAATAAAGTCATAACTTTACGAGAAAAAAAATTATTTTCTCGTAAACCTATGACTTTATTCTTGTAATCTCAAATTTTTTTTTTTCCTCAATGTGCCCTAATATTCCGTCTTAAATTTAAGATGTGAATTTTCTTTTTTTTTTTTACTTTAAACACACAAAAAATACAAAAACGCCACAAAAAAAGGACAGATTAAAGATGAAAATGAGTGTTAGTTGCTACCCTAACCTTAGTTATGATTAGGATGATGATGATGATAAACCATTGATCCTCTGTGACTCAGGCAGGTGCGTAGCGTCGTCTCTCTGTCCCGGGAGGCTTCGGGTCGGTTGCTGGTGGAGGCGCTGCCTGGCGAGGAGGCTCTAGCGCTGCAGGATGCCGACAGCGGAGTGGTGCGTCTGAGAGCTGGAGACCCCTTCTCTGAGGAGATGAGCGCTCTGTGGCTGGGAGTCCAGAGTCTGGGCTTCACGCTGGTCTGTGAGCCCCACGAGAACCTCCTGCTGGCCGAGGGGACTCTACGCAACCTGACCCGACACTGCCTGGAGCAGCTGCACATGCTGGGGCAGGGCAGCGAGGTGAGCTCCACACAGTTTTCATATCCAATAAGGAGCTCCAGTGTGTGTTGCTCATTCAGGAATCCTTTTAGACTCAACACCAGACTGATAAAGGAGCAACGGCAACTCCAAATGACAGGAAGGGTTAAATATTTACACAATTTTTAATACCCAAAAATCGTGTAATGAGGCTAAGATGAGATTCAGACCACTGTACTGAGGTTTGTCAAACCTGGACTAGATTAACATGCAGACTTGATCAAGATCTGACAGAGGGTATTTTCTTCAAATTTGGTACAAACTTCCGTGAAGACGGGAAGACGTCATTGGAAACTGTTTAGAAAAGGGCAGGCACTTTCAAAAAATACTTGATATTATTTACTTGATACTTGATAAATACTTGAAAATACTTGTCAGGTGATTGGATGAACCACCTGTCAATCAAACTCTTACCGAAGCCAGTCGGGAGAAGAGTGAAAACATCTTTTCGAACTAGAAAAGCCTTCAGTGCCGTTCTTTGCTCTTCTTTCAATGAAGAAATACTCTCCAGTTCTGATACAACTGATGCTATTGGAGCATCTACGCTAACCTCTTCAGGAGTCGCCATTATCGTTTAGAATGAACAGTCGCCTCTCTGTGTCGCGTCACACACACCTAAACCACACCATATAGCTGCCAGTAGCTCCTCACAGGACACTGATCGATTCGTGCTCTGGCTTGTCGTACACAAACGCATTACTTGAAGCCTGACAAGATGGATTTGCGTGTGACATGATCCCACAACTCTTGCGTGATATCCGTGAGAAAATCTAGCTGCCGTGCAAGGTAAACAAACTTCCAGGGATGGATTCTCCAGGGATGAATAGATTCGATTTCTGTGGTCAAAGGTCACTGTGATCTCACAAAACACGTTTTTAGCCACAACTCAATACTTCATACGCTAATGTCAATTTCACACTAATGTCTAACAGGATCAAATGATGAAGTGATGACATTTTAGACAGAGGTGAGGTGGTAATTCTAGTTGATCTAGACTTCTGATATGATGTAAATGAAGAAAGACCTGTGAAATCACACTTTTTCTGTTTTCACAAATGGAATAAAGCTTTCTCAAATCCAACTGGGGGATTTAAATGTGAAGGCTGTTACAAAGATGTGTAGTAGCTGTTTCACAACTTGAAGCAGTGTGACATCAGAGGATTAGCTGAAAAATATTAATATACCTTAAGTAGGGCTGCAACTAACAATTATTTTCATTGTTGATTAGTTTCTCGATTAATCGATTAGTTGTTTGGTCTATAAAATGTCAGAAAATGGTGAAAAAGTGTTGATCAGTGTTTCTCAAAGCCCAAGATGACGTCCTCAAATGTCTCGTTTTGTCCACAACTCAAAGATATTCAGTTTACTGTCACAGAGGAGTAAAGAGACCAGAAAATATTCACATTTAAGAAGCTTTTTCTTAACAAATTACTCAAATCGATTATCAAATTAGTTGGGGATAAATTTAATAATTGACAACTAATCGATTAATCGTTGCAGCTCTACCCTTAAGTTACCCTTTACTTTAAAAGATAGAAGCCATATTCAGCCTTGTTGTGGAGATCTTCAGGCAGCCGTTTGACTCGCTAACACATTAAAATGCCGACCATAAGAAACCCTGATCGTGGTCACTCTTTGGGTGGTTACAAACATGTTCTTTATGGCCTTACTGTATTGTATGTAAAGAATCAGGTCAGACTAGTGTCTCTCAGCACTTTTGTAACCAGTGTTTGTAGTTGAATTCAACCAGTTGGAGTGTCTGGCTGTGTTGGACTTACTGTTGGCCGGTCTGTGAAGCAGGGATTAGAGGAGATTTATAATTGGAGAGTTTAGCTCTGTCGCTGCTATTTGGGACACAATTTTTATTTTGGACATAAAGGGGAAGTCTGGTGATATTCAGCAAATCCCATGAAAAGAACCAAAACCAACAATGAGTAGTAGCCAAAAGCCTGAAATATCTTATTCCTCTGTGAGCTCCATTGTTGTTCAGAAACTATTAAAAACACATCAATGAGCCACATTGTTGCACTGGAAGACACTCTAGTTTATTTTGACTCAATCCCGAACACACATGGCGTCCTGCTGCTGCTTTAAATACTCGCTAGAAATTATGGGTCCAACAAACAGAGGGCTTTCATCCAGGAGACCGCTGTTCGTGTCCCGTGTGTTAAGTTTCACTTTCACTTTACAATCAGCTGATCTTTCGTGTCTCCTGTTCACAACATCAAGTCACATGTTCACTGTACAAACCTGGTCATTTTAAGCCTAAACCTAACTAAATGGTTTTGTTGCCTAAACCTAAGCAAGTTTTTTTGTTTAATTCACAACATTAAGCACGTGTTTACTGCGACCGAAAAGTGACGCAGAGGGGTCTGAGGTGGGATGAGAACGTGTTGCACTAAAGCACCAAATGTGTATTAATCCGCTGCTTAAGAAATCAATAATTTGACACAAAAAACGGTCCTGCAGAGTCCGACATCAGAACTGCGGCAATAGCAACGGTCTGCTGTAGAGATGCAAAGTCCCGCCGCTTCCGGTGGACCACCATTGGACCTTATTTTGGAAAAAATATGAACTGTAGTCAACGGAGAGAGAAAAATAATGGTTTTGATCCTGTTTGAATTGCTCCATGAATCACACATATGATGTTTGTCAATTTAAAAGATCATTTTGCAAGTCAAGAAAGTCTCAGTTCGTTGTAAAACTGTTGAAGACTGTGAAAATATGTAATTAGAAAGACGACACACCCAAAAGTGTTGTAAGTGACGTCTCTCTCTCTGAAGCTACGATGGTTGTGTGTTTCCTACTGGGATGAACTCACACCAGCAACGAGTCTCACTTAGTCACTCACTAGTTTACACAAAACTAAATGATACTACGACAAACCTACGAAGAACTGAGACTTACTTGCAAAATCATCTTTTAAATTGACAAACATCATAATGTGTGATTCGTGGCGCAATTCAAACGGGATCAAAAAAATATTTGTCTCTCGTCGTTGACCACCGTACATATTTTTTCCGACATAAGGTCCCATTGGGTCCTCTGGAAGGGGAAGGACTTTGCCTCTCTATAAAGAAATAACAGACCGCTGTGATTGACCAATCAGAATCGAGTATCCAACAACGCCGTGTAATAATCATGTTTAAAGGCCCTGAAATCACTTCAGTGAAACCGTTTACCTCCACAGAGCTGTTGCTGTGTGGAGCTTTGCTAACCAAATGCTCAACAACTCATTATGCATTATGGAAACAGCAATAAAAAAACAGTAATGAAACAAGATTGCAGCCGTGCGGGTTTTATTACCATCTGTAACTAACTGCGATCGTAAAAAAAAAAAAAAAAAGAAAGTCTGCACGGCATCGTCACTAAAACAACACTTTCCCCTCCAGGTCCTGCTGAGGAGCAACCGTGTCGATGCTCTGCTCAGCCGCCTGCTTCCTCACGGCCAGCTCCTCTTCCTCAACCACCGCTTCGCCCAGAGTCTGGAGAAGGAAGTGGCAGCTTACATGGCCAAGTGAACCAGAACAACTTCCTGGTTGAGCTCAATCACTGCTGGCCAACTTGTTTACTGTTGGTGACATGTCTGCGGCGGCAGAAGAACGGACCAACTGGCAGCTGCTGTTTTCTGATTGCATGAGGTGGTAAACACACGGAGTGGTGAATATCTCCCTCAGCCACTTGCAGCTCACTGTTGACTGTTTACTGCGTGGGAGGCTTCAGTTCAAATCCTGTTTGTCAAATTGAAGAGTGGAAAGGAAAATGTGGCAGATTAAAAGAGTGCAGCTTGAAGAGGCCGGTTAAAACCTACTCGTCAACATCAAAAGACTGCCATTTATCTGATTCACCGTACTTTTAAATGTCATCTTGCGACCTTGAGGAACCAGACTTGACCTACACGTGAATCTCAAAGTGCTTTTATTGCCCCGCGGTGACTCCGAATGCACCTTTCGTTCCTGAGGAGTAGGAGGAATTTTGTTTAATGTTCAATATGATTCATCTCTTCGTAACAAACAGCAGAAATGGAGCAAAGAAAGATCAGAGTCAGACCTGTTTAATGTCATTTTGAACCAAAAATGTCATCATTGTTGAGACGTTGAGGACAATGAATAAAAGGAAGCAAGTGACATGAAATGTTGTATAACCAAAATGAAAGACATGCAGAATAAACAGGAAATGAGGAGCTACAATGGCAACATCCAGACATAACAAATAACACTTGTAATCCTGCACGTTGTGAACATCTGTTGTACCTCCGACTGCGGCCCCCCCGTGAAGCCAGACTCTCCTGCTCCTCCTCCGGGCCTAATAAAAGCCTCCCAGTTTTTGAGCCAAATCCAAAAGAAAAAAACCTGTCTGGATGCCAACATCAATTGCTTTGATCTTCTCCCTTTTTTTTTTTTTTTTTCCTGTATTAGAAAATAAAACTCATTTTTAGCATTACCCAAGGCGTATTCTTTGAAACTTGTGTACTCTGCAATCAAGGACACACGGTGCGTTTTCCAAAAACGAGGCACCGGGGATCGCACATTAAAAATGATAGAACACACAAGAGAAGGATTTAGAGGTTGTGTACATCTCATGGGGAATAAAAAAACACACACAAACTCGCCGTCCACTGGATAAAAACACCTGCGAAGTGAATAATACAAATGAATCAGATAACCAGTGAGTTCCACTTGTAAGACCAGCAGAGGGCGATGATGCTCCTGTCAGTGTCAATGTGCAGTGAAGGACATTGTGGAAGAAACCAGGGAGTATTTAAGGTAAATATTTTTAAAGGTGCTCCATACTATATCCAGAGCATTAATATAGCAGCAAACAACTATTGTTCATGTAAAGATATAGAGGAGTAATGTCTACCTGAGCAGAGAATGAAGTCTATCTCCCTCTGGGTGTGTTGTAATCAGAGCTTCTCTTTGTTTCGTTAACATCGCCGGGCCGACCGCGTGTGCCTTTTAGTGCATGTTGTGAGCGTGCCCCACTGGCTAGCTCACGGCCGCCATTCTACACTGCTCTCATATGACGGCTACAGCTGATGACCCCGTCCGACAGACGACGTCGTCGCTGAAGCGTAGCGTAGCGCCCACCCTCCGTTCCCCCCCCAGGTTAACACCATAGCTCTGTCCCAATCTCGCATTTAGCACCTTTTACGCTCAATTCACACCGGAGCAGCAGCAAAATGCAGCCTGCGGCGAGCTGCCATTCAATGTCTATGAAAGGCTGCGGCAGGTGCTCCCGAGCTCAGCGAGCTGCAGCCGTTTGATTCTGTGGCGAAGTGTGGCCAAACAAAAGTTGAGAAAAGTTTAACTTTTAGCAGCCAAGTGTAGCCAGAGAGTATTCAACCAATCATTTAACAGATCCTGTGACTCCTGTGACATGTTCACCTATGTTACAAAGAATTCCTTCCCACCTGAAACACATGAATACGCCTCACTTTGCTGCTGCCTGGTATGAATTCAGCATTAAAAAGGCCTTCAGATGCAACCTTGGCTTTGATATATACTGTGCTGAAATATACAGGTATGAACATTAAAGTGCACAACAGAAAAGCAAAATGTTGTCAATAGAGACAACATTGGAGAGTATCTCGATGAAACTCGTTTTACTTTAAAAAAAAAAAAAAAAAAGTCAATAAACTCACCTTAAGCAACTGATAGACATACAGGTGAAATGAACAAGATCCAACTTTCCCATATAATTAAATATTTGTCTTTTTGCAGTCTAAAATGTGTCATACAGTATGTCAGTCCAATTATCACTTGAAGATATTTCTGGTTTCATCTCCTGTGTTAAACTGTGTGTGAAATGTGAAATAGTGCATTATGTCAACCTGTAAAATTGTGTGATATTCTGGGTGTGCGTCTGTAAAGAAGTTGTTGCCTTGCTATTTTTTTTCCACCTAAAAACACCGGCGGTAATGGCCTTTCTGCCAGCAGCACTTAGCATCCGGAAGAAGTATGGACTCCAGAGGTAACATTTTCTGAAGGCAGGTCACCCAAAAAGAGGGCTCCAATTTAAGTGGGATATACTTCACTATCTATCTACCTCATGCAGTCAACTCGGGTCCACTACTCCACTACGCGTGGCATACTTCTCCCACTGTTAGAAATCCAGTTCATCCTTTTCATTAGGCTGCTGTACTTAAGCTGTCAGTGCTCTGCTCACCTGAGAGTTCAGCTGTCACTTGCTGCTGCTGCTGTTCATAAGCTCCACCTCCACCCAGCATCCACCTCCACCCAGCATCCACCTCCACCCAGCAGCCACCTCCACCCAGCATCCACCTCCACCCAGCATGCACCTGTAGACTCTGAGCTCGCATTAGGGGGAAAGTTATTATTATAGCAGCAGATTAATGCCCACGGCTTTAGAATAAGAGGCTCTCATATGGATGTAATGTTCAGGTGTTCAAGATATCACACTTAATATTAAAAATATATATGTTTATTTCTGTGTATTTTTTGGTTCTTTCATTGAACATTTTAAGTCCCTCCACCACGGAAAATGTGTTTTTCTTCTTGTTACCTCTGTTGGATGTTTGACCTTCACTCTGCAGAATGATGTATGTGCACAGTTTGACACGTGAAGGCTGTTTGCTCATTCATCTGCTGAAGGTTGAACGTTTCTCTGAGCTCACCTGAAAGGAATTAATGTGTAGCATTTAGGGGGATCTATTGGCAGTAGCCCAGAATGGACAAACCAAACGCTTGCTCTAGAGAGGGACATTCACGTTTTTGCGTCGTTCCCTGTAGCTCTCCTACATGCTGGGCACACTGGAGAAGTTTCAGTTGGTTAGTCATCCCTAGATGCTGTCAAATTCTATACACTGTTCACCTTTAAATCTTGAGTTTAACACATGTATACATACAAGATCATTTTGTGACATCACAACTAGTTTGGAAGCAGAGCCGGCTCCAGCCCTATAGATGAAATTCGGATTCGGACCCCATAGCCCCATAAACCACAACACACATCGGACATCACAATGGTTTTAAGACAAAAATTAAGATTTTTATTTCCATAAATAACTGTTTTTATTATAATATAAATAAACAGTTGGTCCCTGATATTTTAAGATATTTTTTAGTGTTCAGTCAGTTTCACTACAATGAACACTTTTATTAACAAATAAGTGTGAGAAAGGGAGTTACGGGGTGAAAAGTGTATTACTTTCTTTCTATATTTATTCATTTGCCCATCGGCATTTTTTAAAATTATTATTTCATTTTTTAAAATTTAATTTTAATTTTAATTTATTTTAATTTTCAATTTTAACTTTTATTTCAACTCAAATTAGCTCTTTGAGCAGACAAACGACTATCTTAAGGTGAATATTTTCTGGTTTCTTTACTCCTCTATGACAGTAAACTGAATATCTTTGAGTTGTGGACAAAACAAGACATTTGAGGACGTTGTCTTGGGCCTTGGGAAACACTGATCAACATTTTTCACCATTTTATAAACCAAACAACTAATCGATTAATCAAGACAGTAATCAACAGTAGTTTATCCAAGTAGTCCAAGTAGTTTATATAGTTTGTGTAAATACCTTTAGTACCTATTAACTCTTGAAATACAACATTAGGTTTCCTTAAGTTGGCTCCTTTATCTCAGCCCACCCAGTCATTGTGCTTCATCACCATCCCTGTATTATAACCCTTCAGTATCAGGTCTCCTCCAGTAGGGGCCAGTGTGCAGCCAGACATGATGAGAGCTGATAATAAGAGACTAAATAGTGACTCCAGAGCACAAATCCACCAGGCAACAAAATCAGGAATGCTGCGGCTGCTTTCGAAAACTATTTAAAATGAGCTGCTAGACATCAAACAAACAGCGCTGAGATTGTTTTCATGTGTGTGAAACCGGTTTGTAATTACAACTAATTAGGGATGCACAGGCATAGGAAGTTGATCTTTGCCTACAAACAGCTGTTTGATAAAATGCATGAGTTAATGTCAAGTGGAGATTAAAATGACAGTATCTGCTGCAGATTTCCTGTTTGTATGTGTGTGTACGTTTTATCCCCCTGTGATTATAAGGTCTATCCACTTTTCATTACAGCTGGTTTGTAGGCAGGATTATCAATAAGGACATACGAGTAAACACAAGATGAGAAAGAGGGGGAAGTCAGAGGGTCGAAACTGTTGCTCAGTTTAATTGCTCAAAGAGCTCATAGAGCTGGAATATGCAGTGATGCTGAGCATATTTAGCTGTCTTCGCTTTGAAAAAGAGCCCACTCTGAGGTTAAAGTTAAAAGATTAAGTGGATTAAAGTTATGAAGAGCTTCTCAGCCAACTGAGTGCTGCTGAAGCCTAAGAATCGGCAAGTTTTTATTCCAGTCAAACACTGCAGGTGATTACTGCCTGATTAGCACGAGGCACAAGCTCATCGGTGAAATCAGCTGCTTTAATGTGTAGTTGAAATGAAAACACTCTCGGGCTTCAATAGCACTTTACAGAGGGAATAAATTGAAGGCCATTAAGTGAAGTACATAAAATTCTCATAGCAAAAACAATCTTGTACCATTCGCAGACTTTGCAAAGTGTTTTTAGCAGCTCGACGTTGAAAAAAATACGCCGACGACAACCAGATGGAGAGTTGGGCCAGTTTCTCGAGGGGACCCAAAGGTCAAACTACACGAGGCGGCGAGGTCAGTAGATCAGAGGGAAAGTCTGGACAGCTGCTTTTACATGAGCTGGAGATCACTGCTGACTCACTGAGTAAAGAGGGAAGGTTCTGGAGCTGGGGGGCTGGTCGCCCTCTAAAAAAAATTATGCCAGTGGGCGCCCTTCCTCATTTTCTGCATTGAGGTAAAAAATGAACAAATACATAAAGAAATAGTTGTGGTTTACAGGGCTAGGGTTAGTGTTCAACCCCCAAGAACCCAAACCCTAGCCCCGTAAGCCGCACTAGTTGCGTCGCCTCACGTCGCCTTTGTCTTGGCCAAAAAGTTGCACTCCAACACACCGCAAAGACTACAGCCAATGGCCTGTTACCACGTACGTTCTGCGTCTGCGTGAGAGGAAATAACTCTCCACACCAGCAGGTGGCGGTAGTCTGTATTCGTCATTCAAAAAGGGAAACCGGAAGACCGAGGACGGTGGATATACAAGCCGTTGTTATAATACGTACATGAAACAAAGCAGTCTTTGCTGACCATTTTCACTCCACTCTCACCCATTACTTAGCTTCATTCAAAATGACCACGTCGTTGTGAAAATATCCATGTATTGGAATGATCAGATGAAGATCAAGATGAAAAATGAGAAGAGCCTTCTGTGTTTTTCCTCTTGACTTTACTCATTGGCTTGCTTTTCTCACTTCCGTTTCTCTTCTCGTGCACTGATTCGTTTAAGCTGAACAGCCAATCAGAGTGATTTCTCTCACCGACGGGCCGTAAAAACTCTGACACGGGCAGACTAGAGCCGATGGTGCGGGACACTGTGCAAAAACTAGGCCGACAGACGCTCACCGACGGCCCCAAAACTGTCCGACCATCAGCTTGGTGTGTCTGGTCCTTTAAAGCTACGTCACTACACTCTCAGCTCACTTTCCCTGAGCGTTTATTATTGACGAGGATGGGTTTACATTGTAGTTAATGGAAAGCCTAAAGGGTGCCTTAAGCGTCGGCATCTAACGCAGACGGCCGTGACAAAGCGTCGGTATTTGACGCCCTGGGAATGAGAACAGACTGGCACAGCACCTGATTCTTGAAATGGTCGGAGAGGGAGCACAGATTTTCCAGATCAGGATGTGAACCTGCAACTTTCAGGACCATAAACCATCTTCTCCGTCGACCCTCCCCTCCTGCCTCTCTGCTTCTAGCTGGCCTCATATTCACTCTGAGCAGGCTGACCAGACCAAAGCTGACATTGTCACAGCCCATCTCAGTCACTCGCTCAATCTTTTCTTCTTCTTGCATTTTGTCCCCCCCCCTCCTCCACCTCCACCAGCCTGAAGCTCCAACAAAAGATTTTCTCATTGAATTTAGAGACTGGCCATTGAATATGCCAACTCCTGGAGTTTAAGGATTTTCCTCTTAATATTTTTTTCTCCTGCCTCATTAGATGCCTCTCTGACTATTGTATGGCTCATGGCGAGAGCACTGTGGAGAAAATGGGCTCTGCTCCAGCCACGGATACAATATGAATTTCAATGCGAGTTGACGACTTATTCACTCCAGCCTCTGTCAGGGCATGCGGCGTGAAATACCTGAACGTCACGGCTCCCATTCATATACATTAGGCATCATTTATATTCCCTTTCATGCGCACATCCCCAGAATCTCAAATATTCCTCTCGCAGGCGAATGCTAAGTGGAGTTTCTATTGGAGTGGAGGTTGAGGAATGCTCAGTGATAACAGCTAAACGCCACTCATATTCGGTGTCACAACAGATCTACGTGATCAGTGGATATCTGCATTCTTCCCTCGCCTGTGTAGGCGGGGAGATGTTTGAAGTACTGTATGTAGGCGTTGACATGCTAAACTTGAATTAATGGCTTGGATCATCATTTCCTCATGTTGGTTCTTTGCCATAATTCTGCAAATTATACCTGAAAGTCTCTTAAAAAAAACCGCCCACACGCACACATGCAGAGAGAGAATTGAATTCCCTCCCAGGCTCATCCAGTCTATCAAGCATCAGAAGAGAGATGTTCTCTCTTAGCATCTCAAATCGTGTTAGATTTCCAATTTCAAGCCATTTATTTCATGTTATTTCCCTCAGCCCCCGAGAAAAATTTCTTTTTTTCCACATCTGCATGCCGTCTTAAGGTATGGCTTGTCAGTGTGAGACTATCGCGCCACTTCAAACAACTCAATTAATTGAAAATACAAGTCAATTATTTCTTAATTAAGCTCCCTCTGCAGTACGATTCCTCTGTAGGGTACGCCGTTGTTGCTCATTATCAATGAAGAGGGAAACAACAACTTCACAGAAAGAAATGAAAACTTTCATATCTTCGATTTTCTGCGTTTCTTTTTTGTTTTTCTCCCACAAATTGATTTGTTGATCTGTAAATAAGCTAAGTGATAAAGTAATCCACACTGAAAAAGGCCACATGCTCCTCATGCTCCATAGCGACTCAGAGGGGATTACATGGCAAACAGGAAGCCATCTGCCTCTGCACGGATGGCAGTCTTATTATTTTTCACCATTATTTAAATCCAAAATAGACAGACAGATACTTTCCCTCCCTCGCTCTCAGAAACACTGTGACAGGCTACTTCTAACACCATCTCCAAGCTCATTAGTAAAACATACTCATATTTTTTAATTCTGCAGGAAACCTTCTGCTTCTTTTATTGCTTGCAATTGGTCATTAATTGCAATTTTTTAACCGTAATCAAAGTAATTGTACAGAGGTTATGGCTTGTTTGCGGTGTAACACATCATCAGGGATCATAATCTTAACTGCTCCGAGCAAATGTGATCATATCCAGCACGGAGTAGCAGCTGTAAAATGTTACGACCTCCTCGATAAATTTACATCCCAGAATGGCTGACTCTTTTATGGTAAAATTACAGTGAGACTGTAGGTCACTGTATTTTACTCAGGCCTGGAGAGGTTTATTGGGTCGTACCCCTTTATCACAGGAACGCACCCTTACTGCTCCTCCCAGCTCCTCCCAGAATGGTGTAGGAGGAGGATGTTTAAACTGGGTGGTGGCTTCAAAGTATTGCATGTAGTTGTCGTTGATAAGGTGGGTGTACTACTAGGTAGAGATGGGTGGGTTACTGACAATGAAGTGGGTGTACTCCTCTCCTTTATATCCAAATGGCTTTCTGGCTGATAGGTGGGTATACTGTGAACCACTAGAAAAACAGCGTATGCCCTCCACTACACCACTGATTGTATTCAAGATATTTTTAATATGTTTAAGTTCATCATGACACTAAATATATCAGAATGTAGCATTCATTAAGAGTCATATTCGTGTCCATCTGATGACTGTTAGTCCAATAATCATTTTTGCTCTGGTTTGGTCTCCACTCACTCCTGAGAAAGAAGTCTCTGGCTCTTAGATGCTATATGTTTCTAGCATGTTAATCATACTGAACTGCTGTTTTGTCTCACTTTATTCATTTAGCCTGACATCGTGTTCTTGTTGCTGATTTCGGAGGGTGTTTGTTTGTTTTATTCTCGTATTCAGTAGCAAGTGACGTCCCGCCGACGTCATTTTCAGTCAACATGGAAGCAGCGGTAATCTTTGCTATAGGAGCAGTTCAAGTTTTTACCAAAGATAAAAGAAATATGTTGATTAAAGAAATGATTTCCGTAAGTCGTCTTGGAGCTAGGGTTGATAATCTTCTCCAAAAACACTTTTGTTACATTTGTTGAAATTCTCTTTACATCCCGACAGCAATCAATAAATCAAATACTCTGATCAAAACATCTGGTAGGTTATCTGTGGCTGTCGCAGGACTGTAATGAACCTGTCCAATCATTTCATTGGGCCCAAAATAAATGAACATGACAATAGCCATGTTCGCTGTTTATGTCAATAATGATAATAGTGGGGGAGTGGCTTTGGAGGGAGGCCTGAAGGGATGGGCGGTCAGTGTCGCCGACTTGACGCGTTTCTCGCTAGATTTAGTGACTTTAGGAGCTGGTGCTGCTATAGCTACTTTCATTTAAAAAGAGTTGGCATGGTTGGATAATTAAAAAAATATAGCGAACTCTTGCTGGTTTCTCCAATGTTACCTACCTGAGCTTTAAAACAACCAGTACTGTTATGTTGAACTCATCCATGTTTGTCACCATTTGTGACCATTATCCTCTCACAATTTTTTATGGATAGCTATCTAGCTATGAAGAAATCACCATTCTTAATCTGGCTTTCAAAGCTCTGATTGGTCGATTGTTTCTCTAACCGGCAGGAACAGCCGTCACTGAGACATCAGATCTGGTTGAATCACTGAACTGAGATCTGCGTGGGTGATTCAGAGATCTGGAACCAGGATAAGATGATTCACTTTCTTCCCCAGTTAGTCAGCAACTGTGTCTTTCTGCCTTCTGGTTTTAGGCAGGTGGTGTACAGTTGAACTATTAAAGTCTTTTTTGCTGAAAATACTGTTTATGAGAGCAGTACGGCTGTGCTGTTAAACCAAAGCAGAGAGTTAAAACTGGCTAAAAATCTCCAAAGAGCTGCAGAGTTTGTGATAAATCCCGTGAGTTCATCATTATGAGCGACACCTTCCACATACGGTAGTTATTTGACTCAGCATTAATATAAAAAAAATGATGAATGGAGCTTTAAAATGCTACCCACAGTACTTTATAATGTTTGATATCTTGCGTGTCGGCTGGAAATCATTAACAACAGTACTTTCTGAGTGCCAACCCGAGTTGTGCCTGTAGCACCACGTATCAGAAACTTTTCAGTTCTGAATACAAAGTATTATTCAGTCACATCCACAAAAACATTTCTTGGATTCAAGCCGGCAGTCTTCGAGTCACAAGATCACTTTTCTGATCTTCAGGCTGCTGCCACTCTGAGTTAATTTGCGTAAATAAATCAGTCAATTAAAATATGAATAGCGTGCATGTCTCTAGCTTTTTGCCCTCACGCCAGTTTACCACAGTCCATTAACAGCTTCAGACTCAGCCACACAGTGCTTATGGCACATGGGAGCCCAGAATGGAGAAAATGCTGCGCAAAAGTGCCTCATTATGGCTGCTTTCCAAATTAAATGGAGAAGATGTATTATTCATTCGTGGAGAATCCCCTGTGAGTGAGGCCCAGCAGGAAAACAGGAAGTGTGTGTTAGGTTTTCTCTCTGCCAGCCGCTTAACAATCGGTTGATACACACCCAGTTCTGCAGTTGGGACCCGGCAGAACCGATGCAGTGTTCACTCTCATAGAGGATGTCCAGGAGGCCTTCTCAAATTAGATCTTCATACCTGATAATAAAATCTTTCCTGTGTCCGCACAGTTGTGTTGCCTCAATTTGGAGCAATAAAAAAATAAAAAGCTCTGCTACGACAGGCAACAATGCACCGCCATCTGAAATAATCATTAGCAAATGTAATCATAATCATAAATAAACAAATTTTCATTATTATTACTACCGGTTCTAGTATTATGGTGTTCTGGCAGTTTTGTGTGTGGTGTTTGTCATCCTGTACTGGTCAAACTGTTTAGATGTTTTTCCACAAGTCAACGTTGATTTATTTGTCACGTAACTTCTGTATTAAATTACGCCACTTCCGGCATAATTTAAACCCAAACCATGATCTTTTCCTAAACCTAACTAAGTAGTTTTATTTTGAAAAGACTGGAGTGGAATTTGACACGTGTGTCACGTGTTGCTGGACATTCGTAGGAAAACGCATGAAAAATACGTAGCTGAAAGTCATGTCTAGTACACGAATCAAATAGATGAAATTTCGTGACTATTTCACAAACTGATGTGAGACTGTGTTGGTTTTTCCACCATGATCACAGCCCATACTGTAAACCTGGAGTATTAATGGAGTTATTGTAATTTTGACTGTACAAGACGTGCCTGAATGCACCATTAGTTTTGGTCTCTGGGGTCAGATGGTCTCATTTGAGGAGGAGGAGCAGGTCTGACTTTGTCTTCATTCAGAGCACCCGACCACAGAATTTGCAGAGACACAAACATATGAGCCAACGTGTTGCGTGCAGCATGTTAGAGCAGCACTGTAAATATTTGTTTGTGTTTCACACAATAAACCAACTCCACTTCTTTGACATTTAAAGACGAATTCCCCTCGCGTTGTGTGTGATCCGCAACAGACTCTAGTCGCACATTGAATCTTCCTTTGTGCATATAATACAGTTTTAAAGAGGGAATTACAATTAGAGGAGGGAAAGTGGGTCACTCACGACACCGGGGATGTGCAGCAGAAAGCACTATGTGCTTGTCATGTCATCTCTCACTAAGCTGCAGTCACTCAGGACCGGAGCGGCCCCCGGTGTCAGGCGCGTCAGCTTGTGCAGGTTGAATCCATTCTAAAAGCAAGCGTGTCCAATTTTCCTCCTTACTGGCCATTACCTTTCACAGTGAGAGCCTCCAATATGGTGGAAGACAGCTGTCATGTCTGCCGCCGCCCCAAAGACTGCATACATTTAAGGAGATTACAGCTCCGTCCAGGCTTTACCTGTGATAGAAATGTTCATGAGGGCAACATTTTTGAAACATCAGCCTACACGGTTTTGAGAAAAACTATTTTCTTATTCCGTGATGAATGTGATGTGTGTGTTATTTGAGGATACACATTAATTTCTAATGGCAGCTTAATAATTACCTGCGTGTACGTGTTGGTTGCTGCATTTGTGTCACCCCGTGTGATAGTCAGCTTTGAAGATGTCTTTGAAAGGTAGCTGCGACCTCATGTGAACACATCACAGGTTGCAGTTCTGACTGATGCCTTTTTCAGAGCGGGCCAGAGTCCAGCCTCTACGATTCACTATATTCAATTTATTCCAGATCAACAAGGTGAATGGATGTTTTATAGAGCACATGATTTCTACCGGTGAGGATCTCTGGAGACCCCTCTTTTTCTTTTAATGTCTCCACCAACATTATTCAACAGTGTGAATGTCTTCCTTGCAAAACTCAAACACCAAATGTCTTTATGTTATTTACTGAGGAATCATTGGCCACATCTTTATATGGAAATTAATCAAAGTAATCTCGCAAAAACACTTGTTCAACATTTGTCCAAATCTTTGCCAAATTGTGTTCCTGCTTGTTCCAGTTTTAGTCAACACAACAGTTTTGACTTTATTTTAAATTTACATCTAATAACCACAAATGGGACCTCAGGGGTCCTTCTATCAGTTCAGGTCTGTATGGAGTGACACGGGAGAAAATGTTCTTCCTCTTGCCCGGTCACATTTATTTTTCCCCATCCCTTCCTAGTTTAATGTCTTTTGACCCCTTCATGTCCCGATCCATCACTTTTACTCTTGATCCTGCTCCAGGTTTTAAAGGGGTCCTCCTTCTCTCAGTTTGGGTCTGAGGGGAGTAAAGGGTGACTTCGGGAGTGAGATATTCTTCACCTGCTGCACGGCCCCAATTTCTTTCTTTCTACAACCTTTGTCCCCGTCTTGTCCCGATTCTTCACTATTACTCCTGATCCTGTTTTCAGGTATTACAGAGCTCCTTCCTCTCTCACCTGTAATGATCTGGCTGTTGACACAATGCTGACACATCACTACCCTATAACTTAAAGTTACTACAAGGAACTTTTAACTAGTTGTAAAACAGTCCCGGTTAACATAAACAAACAAGACCATCAGCTAGAATATTGGCTATTTCTATATTCTTAATGCTTGTCATTGAGTCTGATTCCGCACTAAATCAGACGAAATCATGCAGGTTCACCAGATCTTCCTTCAGCTCAGACTCCAGCGATGGCAGCCCGCCGTGGACAGACCCAGATCCGGCTTCGCTGTCGCCTTCAACCTGCAGTCAGTGCTCCCGCACAGCGGTTCCTCTCTGCCGGTCCCCGTTGGGATCCAACACCAACACCATGCTGCTGGATGCCCAGGCCGTATTGCTGCGCCCGTTGGAAGGAAGGGAGGCAGAAGTGAGAACCAAAACCTGGACTGCACGGGGCAGACTGTCAGACCCTGCTGCAGTAAAATTAGAGGTTTTCTAAAGGGACTCTGGTGCTCAGAAACACTACCGCGTTTGTCCACAGGGACCGCCAAAATTTACACAAAATGAAAGTTCCTCATAGCAGCTTTAAGGCCCTGACACACCACCGTTAGCCAGCTTTTTGCGGTGTGTCCTGCACCGTCGGCTCTCATCTGCCCGTGTCCGAGTTTTTGTGGCCGATTCAGCATGTTGAATCGGAGGCGCCGCCCGTCGGTGAGAGAAATCACTCTGATTGGCTGTTCAGCTTAAACGAATCAGTGCACGAAAAGAGAAACGGAAGTGAGGAAAGCAAGCCAACGAGTAAAGTCACACTCATCTTCATCTCATCTGATCATTCCAATACACGGATATTTTCACAATGACATCTGGAATGAAGCTAAGTGGTGAGTGAGAGTGGTGTGAACATCTCATCTCACGCAGGCGCATAATGTACGTGCTAACTGGCCATCGGTTGTAGTCTTTGCGGTGTGTTCAAGTGCAACTTTTTGGCCAAGAAAAAGGCGACGTGAGGCGACGCAACAGTCCTTCATCACCACTAGTTCTTTGAAGTCGGATTGATGTTTCTGGGCCTTTAAATAGATGATTTACATAACTTATATAACGCTCTTGAAGAAATAATAGAACGCCATTCCTCCCAGCAGTCTTGCAGCACCCATGGGACCCTGAGGATACTTGACTGATGTTTCTGATCTTATGAATGATGGCCAGGTAAGCTGTTGTTTTCCTTCACATGATGCTTCAATTTTTTTCCTAACAGCGGGGACGGATTCACAATTTGTACTAACAATGTGGGCGTCATTCATCAACCCCAAATTACCTTTTCCTGGCTACAGTAGACAGCAATATTTGATAGCTCATTTACTCTCAGTCCTAATGAGAAATATTTCTGTCCACAGCTCTCCAACCGTCACAGCTCATTATAGCAGATTTCAAAGCTGCACCCACCTGAAGTTTGATGTCTTTTCAAACCGGAGCTTTGCTGACTCACTCTCAAAGAGAAAAAGGTAGTCAGGTGATACACACTAAATATAATTCCCTGAGCGTTCCTGCTGTTTCAAGTACTTTCAATGATATCGATGACTAGTTTTAAAGTCTCCAATTATTTTTCAAAGAGTATTTTTTCGAGGCATTTTCACCTTTATTTGACAGAGGACATGAAATAGGAGAGAGAGAGAGATGTATGACATGAAGCAAACCCAGGATGTGTCAGCTCAAGACTTTTATTTGAGATTCAAAACTTTTATTTGCCATTTGCTCAGGTACAATGTACAAAGGCATTGGAGTCCTTGTGCAGTTCTCTCAGTGAAGTAGAAAAAAATAAGATAAATACAATCAAATATGCACATTTTAATGAATAAAAAGAGATTAAAAAGTTGCACTGTTGGGAGCGCCATCTTGGAGTAGCAGCTCCCATGTGCATGCCATATGTTTATATGGCACACGCTGTAACCACTCAGCTACCAAGGCGCTCCAAAGTCTCCAATTACTGTCAGCGACAGGCAAATTCCCATTTGTTAAAGTGTTTTTCACCGTTTACATGCTCATTTATGCTGCTTCTTCTTCATTTGTTGTTGCTGTTTTTCCATATTTGTGGCCAGTCAGCCCACAGGCATCTTACAAAATGATTGCATTTATACATTTTCATTTCCAAGTACCTTTTTATTAGAAAAGAGAGAAATTTCTTGCTCAGTATTTCAAAAAGTAAAAGCTTGTATTGTAAAAAACTCTAATTATCTTTGTCAAACTTAGAGAGATGTTTGTTGAGACGTTCAGGAACCCAGAAGATAGTCAAACATATGGTGTTTTGGTGTTATATTCCATATGTTTGGTTGCTATCACAGGGCACTGACACAAGCTTCATCATGTATTTGCTTGCTGAGCTCTAATTTGGTTTTGTATGGCTCTATTGGCAGAGAGGGACATTAACAAGGGAGATGGTTTAGTGTTTTGATTTGCAAGGGGACTTCCCATATAATTTTTTTTTCCTGTGAAATCATTTAAAACTCACCAGTTTAATCAGCTTCAATCAGCCGATTGGGCTGCAGTGATACATTTCATCTTCTCGCTAATGAGATGCCCTATCTGCTCTTATTAAACACTGGGATTGTGCATGTATACTTCAATACCAAAGGAGCACGTCCCATATAATAATGCAAGAAAAGAAATATCTCTCATCTCATTAGTGTCCTTTGGTATTAAGTAATGATAATGATCATTTCTGTTAAACTCTCTGTTGTTGTTTTATTAGCAATAATGACGAAGGTCCATAGCAGTTTAACTGTTCACAGTTTTATCAGATCTGTGACCAAGCAAAAAATTATATAAATTAATAATTAATTATCTGTAGGTTCTCCATTTCTTATAGCTCTTTTATGACTTTGTCTTTGATTGGTTAAGTGCTTGTGTGGTTATATTGGTTGTATTTATTCATCCTTTTGTTTTGTCTGACTGTTTTTCTTTCTACGCTCTGCACTCAGGTCTCTCTTGCTAAAGAGGTCTTGGTCTCAGTGAGACTAGCTGATTAAATAAAGGTTATATATAACCACGTTAGCCATTATAACAGCCATCTGAGGCTAATATGTTGCTAACACAACATTCTAGGTTACTGTTGAATTACTGTTGGGCCAGTACAGTTGATGTTATACATTTGACTATGTTTACTTTAACTGTTGTGGACTCTTTTGACTTGTACTTCCTGTTATTTCACTGTTTATGCTAAAAATACTATACAAAAAATATGTAAAATGTTGTTAATTTCAAAAAGCCTTTTATCATGAATATTCCTGATTGACCACCTGTGTTGTATCCAGCACTGCAGGAGGAGGGCACAGAGCATCCTGAGGGACAGACACCACCCAGCTCACTCTCTGTTCAGGTGGAGGGAATCAGGACACAACCTGAGGCACCACAGGCCAGAGAGCATCTCCACTCTCAGAGCCCGCTTTCACAACAGCTTCTTCCCAGCTACAATAAGACTGGTGGCAAAGGACATTAAAGAGGGACACAAATCCCCCTCACCTCACCTCCATAACATTATTGACACACATTACACCTGAACTGAATGGACTGTAACGCTGTGCAATATGCTGCCTTCCACTCTGTAATTGTCTGAAATATATTATTTATTTATTTTTTAAAATATTTTCGAGAGGTACAAGTTATTTTAACATGGTCATGGAGCATATATACTGTATATTTGTATTCTGGGGGTATCGTTCCTATGCAGAAGGTAGTTTAGTTTATTTATTGACTACACTGAGGGCGTTTTATATTTTAATGTATTTATGTATTGTGTTGAGTTGAATGTGCTACTTATTTTGTACTGTAATTACCTTGTGCCTTTTCTACCTTTTTTCTTTTCTTAAAGCTGACATGGTGTAAACTGCTCAGAATTCCAATGTTCTTAGGTGCAAATGGAAAATAAAACTCTTGAATCTTGAATCTTTTGTTGTTGTTGTTAAATAAATAAATAAATAAATGAATAAATAAATAAAAATAAAATTAAATAAAATGAAATAGATAAATATTACACTATAACTTTTATAAATATTACAAATATAATAATATAAATATAAACATCCCCCCTCCATGGTGAGGATGGGCCTCCACTAGAGGGCGCTGGTGATTGGCTGCGGCCCTGGAGCGTGTGGAAACGTAATGAGGTCACAGGCGGCGTCCTAGAACCTGAACGTGACGGTTGATCTCCGAGAGGCTTGTTTGGTGTAGAAGTTGGTTCGATTTAAGCTAAGTAGCTAAAGTAAAGTTGAAGTAAAGTGTTTTTATTTGTGATACTGGTTGGAAGAAACGCATTTCTGATGTGGGGAACTCATTTTGGATTTAAATAATGTCACAGTGAGGAGAACAGAGCAGTTTTAATGAGCTAACACCTGCTGCTCAAGTGGATTTTAAATTTTGAATATTAACGGCTGCAATTAGATTTCGAATTTTGAATATTAACGGCTGCAATTAGATTTCGAATTTTGAATATTAACGGCTGTTGTCGCCCGAACCAGCACTTCAGGATCCAGAAGGTAAGTTCATTTCATTTGATTCTCTTCTGGATTTTAATACCGACTTTTAGGTGATTACCGCCGCCTACTGTACCGGAGTATGTAGCACAGGATCTAGTTTACATTAGGCTGTAAATAATAATAATAAAACTATATTGGTAAGTTGATTCTTACACGTGTCTCAATAATAAAGTGAGCACTAACTAGGCCTATGCTGTGTCTACTGTAGAGGCCATGGACTGCTGTGCACAACATTAATAAACTGTAAAAGAAAACCCCAGTAATTATCTTTATATAATTAGCCTTATTACTGTAATTTTAAGAAAAAGTAATAAAGAAATATAACAAAAGAAATATTTTACTTTTAATATATATTTATTGTTAGAATAGAGTAATACACCGTAAATCTAAGACCATTTACATATAAATCACAAATGAAATATGTAATTTTACGTTGCAAAAGCCCAAATTTACATTAACTCTCAGAAGTTTTGACAAAAAAATCTGTATTTTTACAAGAAATAGTTTTAGAACTCCATTTAATCCTTTTCTTCTAACATAAATTAATTGTTGAAATAGTCATAAACCTCTAAAAAACAGAATAATTATCTTTAAAAATGATCAAGAAAAGCTTAAATACAGATAATTACGATTGTGATTACAAAAAATACTGTAAATCTAAGACTATTTACATATGAATCACAAATGAAACATGTAATTTTTACAATTTTTTTCTGTCATTTTGAAATACAGACAAAAAATGTCAAATGTCTTGAAAAAAAACTGTAACATTTTTTTTTTTTTTTACATTGTACATTATTATCCAGAATATTTAAACCTGTAATGGTACCCTGCGTTTTACTGATCAACTTCACATTAATTATAACTAACTAATATCATAATATTGGTCAATTACTTTGTATCTGCATGACATTTTTCCTAGTCACCTGCTGTAAGTACTTCCAGTTTAGATCTTTATTGTCCTTAATTCGTTTTAGGCAACTTAAAAACAATAATGAACACATTAAACAATAAGATGATAAAAGACGATTAAATGCACGTAATGCAAAACAAACAGTATAAAGTAAATGCTAAAAATAGCAACCAAAATGGCTTTTTTATTGAACCACCATACCATGTTTGTACAGAGCATTTATACTGTCCATTCAAGAAATATTCTCATTTATTTCTTATATATACCAATCTGGTATTTATATATATATATATACTGTATATATATATATATATATTATATTTAACACACTTGATAGATCCCACTTTTCAGCATTTTGTACTTAGTTTTTTGCACGGTGGTTATGTTATATATTGCACGTCTCAATGCAAATATTTGTACATATTTCCTATTTTTTATATTCTCATTTTCTTATTTTTAATTTTTTTAATTTTAGTACTTATATTTCTTTACATATATTGTGTTTATATTGTAGCATTATTTACAATATTGTAACATTATGTACATAATGTACATGTTACATACTCCCTTATGTTTATACAAGAGCAACTGTAATGCCCCAATCTGCCCCCCGGGATCAATAAAGTATTTCTGATTCTGATTCTTAAACCCAAACCTCCGTCTATTAGTCAACAAAGATATCATGTTTTTAATCCGCTCTATGTTTATAAGCTTTAATTAAGAAGACAAAACAGGCCAAACCAGGTCCAGAGGTTAATCTAAGATGGTAGTAACGGGAAACAAAGTCTCTGAAACTCTGACTTTTCTCGGGGAGCACCCCCAAACTCCTCGCTTTGGTTTCGGAAATTTTTGAAGTCTCAAGGTTGGCAAGTATGATGGTATGTAATTTTCCAGTTCAGCTTCAAAATAAAAGCATATTCCACAGCAGTCACGACACCTGCTTGCTACTGCACCTCTCCCACTAACATCAATCCCCCCCGATTCCTGATAATGGCACACATGCCATTACTCGACCCTCCTTCACCCGACTGAGGGGCCACAATTAGCCAACAAAACGTAATCTCAATCAATTTCAATTTCAGCTTTTGTAGGGACGATTGAGAACACAAGGGGTTAATTATCCCCCTGCTGTATTGATTGGTGTTTCTGGCTGGCCTGTTAATTAGGGTGACTGATTTGGCACCGGGGTTGGAGTGAGAGATAAATGATAAGCGGGAGTGGAGGGGAGGACCGAGGAGTAATTCCTCGCAGCTACTCAACAATTTCAAGCCTCTTCCTCTCTGTTGCTTCCTGTCCTCCTCTGTTTCTTCCTCTTATGAATCCGACTGTGCTTTTAGCTGAATAATGTAAGTGCAGCTGAATTTCAATCTTCTTTTTTTCCCCCCTGCTAGTTATGTTTGACGAATCTGGCTTGATGGAGTCATTTTCTGTCACTCCGATGCCTGAGACTTTGCATACCATATGCTATTTACCTGTGACAGGAAGATGTGCTGCAATACATAGTTTGCTTCTTATGTATTTTTCATGATGTGCTGCTTGCAGAAGATGGCATAAAAGGTTATTATTCTCTCCAGTGAAAGAAGATACCTCTTCAAGCTATCTTGTTGTTATGTCTCATTGATGGGCGCATGATATGGAATGAATAAAACCCCAGCCGCAGAAACACTCGTCTCCTTTGTGGGAGATTTCCACGAGTGCCGGGCGGCCTGCCGCTTGGCTATGCTTGGCTACACAGGTGACAGTGTGGCTTAGCTGTGAAAGTGAGGCAGGCAGAGCGGCAAAGCAATCCCTAATTGAAATCCCCTCCTATGTGAGACAGAGGAGATGGAGCTGTAAAAGGGCCTGTAATTACTGAGGCCACTAATGAGAGATAATTAGGTCATATGGCAATGTCTCTACCGGGGCTCTGCTGCGAGAGATGTGGTTAGGAATAAAAAAGGTGGGCAAACTATGAACTCCTGTTGCTCATCACCATTATGCGCCACCATTACAAATGAACAGTTCATTAGTAGTAATAAGTTATCGCTTTCAAAAGGCCCATTTTTCATTTCCAGCAGAGCGAATAGTACAGACTGTGCCACACACCTAACTAAGTTAATTATACAGCTTTTTGGTGCCCCAAAGCCCCCAGATAAGCAAATATGAAGTCCTTATGTCTTTATCACAATATTTTCATGTATTTGTTTTATACATTTTCGTACTGTTTTTATATTTGCTCTTTTCATTAACATGGTGCTTTCTTTCCTTGAGTAATTTTACACTTTTCTTCTCTACATTTGTACACTGCAGACTTAATTTTAAAAATATTAACCAGTTGAACTATTCAGGTCTTTTACTTAAAAGGCTGCAGCCTGCAAACAACTGAATATATCTCCGCTCACCCCCAAGACTGCGGTAACGTAAGCCGCCAAGTGTGGTATCTTTCAGGCCCTTCGCCTCGCCTACTTTAGAATACATCCACATTAATACGTTTTTCTTTTTAAACGCATAACTTTTGCAACGTTTATGCCTGGCGTCCACACTACTCTGGCGTTTTTGAGCCCCTAAAACGCAGACGTTTGTAAATGCTGCTGACCCCCTTTTAAGGCCTTTCGTCTGGATGGGCAGAAACGGTATCTCTGTGTAAAAATATTTCAAAACTTCACGTTGGTACAGAAGTATTATCAGCAAAATGTACTTAATTATCGAAAATAAAAGTACTCATTATACAGGAGACTGGCACGTGTTAGTTCTATATTATTATAAGATCTGTCAAAGTTAACACAATAATAACACGTTAACACAAATTCGTTTTAATGCCATTCATTTCTTTGACGCATTAATGCAACTTGTGATTTGTAGGTTGTAGCGGGCTAAGTTTTAAAGCTAGAGTGAAGAAGCTGGCATCATATGAAACTAGAAAATGTCATACCAGCTTGTCGCGAAGAAGGTTAAATAACGCTCCAAATTATGCTAAATTTTGTTGAGGAAAAACTGCCATTTTCAAAGGGGTCCCTTGAACTCCGACCTCAAGATATGTGAATGAAAATGGGTTCTATGGGTACCCACGAGTCTCCCCTTTACAGACATGTCCACTTTATGATAATCACATGCAGTTTGGGGCAAGTCATAGTCAAGTCAGCACACTGACACACTGACAGCTGTTGTTGCCTGTTGGGCTGCAGTTTGCCATTTTATGATTTGAGCATATTGCCTATTTGTTTACTTAATTAATCATTTAGTCTGTAAAAATGTCAGAAAACAGAGAAAAAATATCCATAAAAGTCTCTCAGACTCCAAGGTCACATCTTCAAATGTCCTGTTTTGTGTGGCCAACGGGCAAAAACTCAAAAATATTACATTTATAATGATGTTAAACAGAGAAAATCAGATCTTTATATTTGAGAGGGTGAAAGCAGCAATATGTTGGATTATTTATCAGTGCACATTCCCAAGGCCTCAAGTTTTATCTTTCAGTATCGGCCTACAACAAGCATCATGCAACAAGCATCATGCTGTTGATCAACTGAGACTGCTGAAAGTTTATTCCACAAAAAAACACAGTTACTATAAAATGTGTGGGCGATTTTCCTCTGCAGTGTCCCTGAATATCCCAGTGAATTTGAGCCATCCTGCATAAGTGGAGCGATAAATTAGTAGCCCTCTTATATTCACTAACAAACACATACTCAGGCCTCATGTTTAAACTGTCTAATGCACGTCTGTCTTTGTATCTACATTCATAAACCACTCTTAATTGACACATTAATACATTTGGATTTAACTCAGATGTCGGTGAAGTGGTTGTGGGGATTCGGGGGAGGCTGAGACAGACGGCTTCATGTTGGTGGGACGGCGTGACTAATAAAAGAGATGCTGCTGTGATGTTCACGGTCAGAGAAGCGTGATTATGTAGAGCTGCTGTGCCTCAATGAGTGATCCCCACACACCGTGCATCCCGTTGAAAAAGACTTACCCAGTCCCTTTACAGCTGTATATATTGATGTTGCAATTCATGTTCCTCTGGCTGTTCAGGGAAACATTTGTACATTGTTTAGTTTACCATCTCTTTTGCAGGGCTAACGTGAAAGTCGATATTTCTTGGATTTGTTTTGTGAGCAGTGCTCAGTTTGTGGAAAACATTGATTTGTTCTTTGGTATTTTTCTCATGGCTTAGCTCAGTGTTGGAGGATAAAGTTTCTCCGTAGCTTATACTATGTGCACTAGCTTAGAGGGTAGTGAATGTACAAGAGTATGTGTGTGGATGATTGAGCTCGTAGACACACACACACACACACACACACACACACATGGATGACTGCACACGTTTCTTCAGATTCAGTGAAGGTAAAGCGTTTAATAAACAGGCCGACAGAATCAGCCATGTGTCTTTTTATTGGAGAAACAGAAAACCAAAGTGGAGGAGTCATGGGTCCAGCTTTGGAAAGCCCTAATGGGCTTCTTCAGAGCTCTTCAGCATAATGACCTCTCCAGCTCGCCGACCATTTAAGTGATCTCCAGTTAATTGGGCTGGAACCTCAATCATGTCGACGTTTTCCCCCCATCTGACCCCGCTCTCTCTTTTTATCCATTAGCAGTATTTTTTATTCCACACTGTTCTGGCCACCTACAGAGAAAATCATCTGCAGTGTTGAAGTAGAGTATCTTGTCAAAGTGTGTATAATTTGCACCACCACGGAAGGAAAGTTTAGGATTTTATTTTTACAAACTTGGTCTTTTTTTTGTCCACCAAGGCAAGAAACACAAGCCGTCGGTTATGATCCAACAGGTTTCAAGGTTCTCTATTTGATATTCGGAGCATTAATATAGCACCAAACAATTATTTACTATGTAAAGATATAGAGGAATAATGTCTATCTGAGCAGAGAATTAAGTCACTCTCCCTCTGTGTGTGTTGTAATCAGAGCTTCTCTGTGTTTTGTTGACATAGCCGGGCCGGCCGCGCGTGCCATTTAGGGCGCTTTCACAAGCCAACATTTAGTCCGTTTTAATCGAACTCTGGTGCGGTTCGTTTGGGCAGTTGTGAACGCAGTAATCATACCTTGGTGTGGACCAAAACAACCAGACTGAGACCGCTTGCACGAGGTGTTCTCGGTCCATTTAACACGATGCTAGGGCCCTGTGAAATCTGTTTCATTTGTGTTGGATGGATAAAATTTCAATAAGAAAATGTCATGAATTTGATGTAACACACACAACATTGCACTATTTCTTATCAAAGAAAGTGCTTCAATACCGCTAGAAAACAAATGAAAATATGACCCAGCTTGTTGAAGTCAGACTTTTCCTTTTAAACAAGACTTTAATCAAATGTTTTGCTAATTCTCTGCTCCTTGAGTCTCACTCATATCAGTGATGGGCAGCAGGGAAAACAGCCGAGGACAGTGGCGTCACTGTCTGTGTCTCAACACTTGTTTGATGTGGCTCAGATGTCCGAGTTTGGAGGGGTTCGCTCAGTTGTTCCCTCCTCAGCCTTGGCACAAGAAACCTTCCTGTGGGTCCCGTCTCGCCAGTGACAAATAGACGGTGGCATCTGTGGGCTGGAGGCCTCTGCAACACAACGACTGGGGACGGTGGCTAGCAGTAACGGGATGAATATTCATCACAGGGCGCTATTTCACCCCATCAACCCCACGCCGGCTGTTCCATGTCCTCCGATGGAGACGGAACGTGGCCGGAGAAAATGTGATGATGATGTGCGATGAGAGTCGGGGGCAGAGGAGGAAGTGAAGCAGATTGAGGGAAAGAGAGGGGTTGTCTTTGAAAGATGCTTTGACCAGATGAAACAGACGACTCGGGAGGGTGGACTGTGAGAAAGGGGAGAGCGGAGAGAAGAGAGAGGCTGAGGTAGGGGCAAAGGATTGCTTTGGAAAGATAACTAGACAGCGAGTGCGACAGAGAAAGGAAAAGGTGTAGGAGAGAAAAATGGCAAATGGTATGAAAAGGTGGGGGATCGGAGAGGAGGGCCGAGGGGAGGTGACAGGGATTGCTTTGGAAAGATGAGTGAATTAAATCCGAGTGAGAAAGTGGAAAAGGGCTCGGGAAAATGGAGAGGGGAAAAGGATGACTTCAGAGCGACGACTAGATGGTGTGAGGGGAGAGAAAGGTGTGGATGTTTGGCGTCGGTGTAGAAGAATGATTTATCCCCAGATGAAGACAGAAGATGACCCCCCCTTTCTCCTCCTCCTCTTCCTCCTCCTCCTGCTCCTCCCAGCTCGTCCTGGCTGCTCGCGTACCTGTGGACAGGCTGCTGCTGCTCTCTGGTCGAGGGATAAGTAAACAAGGCTGTTGCTCGCAGATGGTACTGTCTGAGATGGATGGCCTTGTCTCAGATACAAGCACGCGTGCACACACACACACACACACACACACACACACATGCTCACACTGAGCCAAAGTATGGCAGCATGAACGGGGGAAACAAATACTCGCACATGGACAAATCTCATTGGAAAAAATCACTTTAGGCAAAACAAGTCTTTTTGTTTTTTGGTGGCAGGCAAGGCCACAGAGGAGGAGATGATGCAGTGTTCGATTCAGCGGAGGTGAAGCTGGGACAAAAGCTGGTAACAAACCAGCGTGGCTTGCCTGCTATGATTGACTGTCGGTGTGTGTGTGTTTGTGTGCGAGGGGGAGAAAAGGAACAAATTAGATGGTAAACTCTCTTCATGACAGTGTGTTCCTCTCTCAGTGTGGCTGAGCATTCAAGGCTTTCTTTCGTTATACCCAGACCCATTACTTTCCCACTCTCTTCCAGCGTGTCTGTCTGCCTGTACTGTGTCGACGTCTTGTTTGCGTGAGAAACCTGTAATCTTCCGGCAATGTGCGAAGCAATGATAATGAGCAGGTACCAAACACAAGGGTCTCCCGGATAGACATCTCTAAATCACGGGAGGAGGCGCGGAGAAACAAATAAAAAAGTAGTCATCAACCTTACATTTTTCATTTGTCAGCGAGGCACAAGCGTGACAGCGTCGCTCCCCACATGAAAAGGAAAAAATATGAATGCAGAGAACTGCAAGCTTTGTCACTCCGCCATCTCAGGCGTCGGACAGCCCTGCTCGGTGGGGGGAGGACGGGAGAGGGGAATTCATTATCTCTAATGTATTCTAATGCACCCAAGTGCCAGATTTCATCACAGCAGAGGAGTATAATAGTCCAGTTTTGTTAGCATTAGTATGTATGGAAGTTTCTATACTGTATGAGCTCGTCTACTGTAACTGTAGCTGCTATAAATATCTCCGTATGCAGCAGCTCCCTCTCTACGTGATCGCTCGTGTTTGTACGGCTGACAGTTTGGTGATGAATGATGCATGTTGATGGATTGTTTTTTTTAGATTCAACCAGCACGCTACTGTATATAAGTTCAACAGTTCAGTAATTTAAAAAAATTATTACACTTGTGCCACTTCAAAAGGGAACTATGGGAACTGTATGACTACTGCATCACTTTGAGTTAAGCTAATGTGTTCATGGCGTTTGGCAGTTAGATTCAGTCCAGCGTGTGCAATGACAGAAAGGAGGTAAATGGGAAGTTATCAGCTGACATTTTCAACCAACTTCTGTCACAACTGTCCTCAGTTTCTATGTTTAAAGGATAATTCAAGTTTATTACAACTTGGGTCTTATTTGACCATCATTTCTATTGGTGATAGTAACATTGTACAAAGTAAGTTTGGAAATGTGTCAACATTGAAAAAAAAGAAAAGTGAGACAGGACATGAAACAAATTTGGTTGTAAACAAATTTCCAGGTTAGCCAACGTATTTGGAGGAGAAAACAAACATTCAGCACAGTTTACAGACCAAATTCTGATTAATCTGACTACTATTCTTAAATAAATAAAAAAAAAAAATGATGAATATGTTTCCTAAAGCCCAAGTTGATATAATCAGAGTCAGAATCGGATTATTTGCGAAGTACATACATACAGGGAATTTTTCATGCACACTGATTCAAACCCCAAAGATATTCCGAAGAAAATATTCTCATTTTAGAAGCTGGAACCAATACATGTTTGGAAGATTTATTTTCTAGTTTTTTAATTGGTTAATTGACTAATCATTTCAGCTCTAGCTGAAACTATAAAAACACTAGGGCTGTCAACGATTTAGATATTTAATTGCGTAATTGTCCATTATTAATCATGATTTATCACAAATTAATTGCCCATTTTTTCATCTGTTCAAAATGTAACTTAAAGGGAGATTTGTCAAGCATTTAATACTGTTATCAACATGGGAGTGGGCAAATATGCTGCTTTATGCAAATATATTTATATATTTATTATTGGAAATCATTTACCAATACAAAACAATGACAAATATTGTCCAGAAACCCTCACAGGTACTGCATTTAGCATAAAAATATGTTCAAATCACAACTCAAGCCCAACAGGCAACAACAGCTGTCAGTGTGTCAGTGTGCTGACTTGACTATGACTTGCCCCCAAACTGCATATCCTGAGGTGATGGCCATGACAGTTTTTCCTCACCAAATTTAGCGTGAGTTTGGAGTGTTACTTAGCCTCCTTCCCGACAAGCTAGCATGACATGGTTGGTACCTTATGAAACTGAGCCTGCTACAACCTCCCAAAGATTGATTGCGTTAAAGAAATTAGTGGCGTTAAAATTAATTTGCATTAATGCATTATTATAGCCATGTTTTTGACTTGTAATAAACCACAATTATCACTTAAACCAGTGCAACATCTCTGCATTAGTGTAAGTATATACTGTTGGTGATTTGCAGGTTAAAAAAAGTTTACACATCTTGTTTAAAACAAGGCAAAACATGATCATATCAGGGGGAAATTCTGACCGTTTACATCATCTAAGTATTTGGTCAAACTATTCAAAGTAATAGATCCTGCTGAAAGTAGACATTTGAGGAAAAGGACAGATGTAGCTTATGACATTAATTATCCCTCCGTTTCATTTGTGCTGGTATTTACAGACTGCCATTATTTCTGACTCCTGTTTTGGCAGAAATTAGTCATTCCATTGTTTTCTGTGTTTACCAGACTATAGCCAGCATGAATGGGTTCAGCACATGTCCTCTTCTACTAATCATCAGATTACAATGAAAGCAAAGGTGTCTGTTTGGTGCAACACGTCGCTGCTCTGTAAACAATTAATGTTTTAGATTTGAACCCACACCAAACGGAAGCAAACATATCTCCGAAGTCTGTAGCAAAATGGGAGAATATGTTCAAATACAGAATCCCTCTGCATTTGACTGTCAAGATAAGATGGTCCCACGTTTTCCCCCAAGCTTTCATTTAAAATGGGAGTTATGTCGGGGGAGATTTGTATGATTTGCACCGGTATATGCCATGATAGAAATCCCATCCTCTAATCCAGAGTAAGTCAATTTAGCACCAAACCATTAGCATTTTATCACAGTGTTTCCAGCATGTTACCCAGGTATCTTTCTGTATTACATCACATAACTGGTAGTGCAGGTTCCAGTGAGATGAACACTGCGGAAAGATCCCAGTCACAACTGTCACTTTCACATTATCGCAAAAGAGTCTGACTCACTGAGCTTGATAATGAATTCCTATATAATATAAGTTCACACACTGTAAAGTTGGCCGCGATCAGCAATAAATCGATAAAGAAAACGCTCCTCTCTCTCTTTTACTACCTCCACATCACAGGGAGGAGAGGCAGAATATCTTTGGACAGAGATGTTTATATATTATAAATTGCTGATCTCTGCAGAATTCATAATCACAGCTGGCGGTTTCATTTTTCATTGGTTTTCTTCTCTCCTGCGTCTCTATTTTCCTCTTGATCTAACAAGGAGAGATGGAGCCGGTGTTCACACTGCACCTAAATGTGTCATAATTAAAAATTTTTCCCCCGCGACTGACACAAATTGTTGTTTTCTTACCAGTATGAATGGAGTGGTTCATTGTATTTAAAGGAATAGTTACAACGTTTTGGGAAATATATACTTAATTGTTTTCTTTCCAATTATGAAATGAGAAGATTGATATCCGTCTCGTGTTTGTGCATTAAGTACTGAGCTGAGTGAGGATGTGGCTAGCCTAGCTTAGCCTTAAAGGGAACTCCACTGATTTAACACATCATAGTCTGTTCTGATCTTGGGGAGTACTGCTGCATGAAAAAGTTGAATAAAGGCTTTTGTGACTCCAGGGAGAGCTGCACAAAGTCTGATAAATGTCCTCAAGTGATGTCACTTGAGTCAGTGTAAAACAAGTAAAGCGTGCCAGACCTCTGTAGCCCGCTCTTCATCTCTGTTTGAGGCTAGAGGCTTTACCACGTATCTTCATACACCGTGGGTGTGACGAATAAATAACACGTAAATATGAAATACTCGTCTGTGAATATTATGTTTCTAGGGCTTTTATTGTGAAAGGTAAGAACAGAAAGAGTGGATCTGGTCTGTGCTGCCTTTGCCAAGGTTGAAGGGAGTAATACAAAATTGCCGTCTTGTTTTGGACTATGGAGCCTCAGTGTTGTTATTTTATAATCCTTATAAATATAGGCCCAACTCAACCCGTTCTGTACAATGGGATTTATTCAAGGTGCGAAAAATGTGCTTTGGTCCAGAAAAAAGTACGTCGCTTTTTTGCCACATAATATTTGCGTTCTGTGTGAAATTATTTCACAAAAAAAACAGAAAAAATATATTGACGTGAAAATTAATCTCACGAAAGATACTCTGCTGGTGTGTAAAGGCCTTTACACCAAATGCACAAACTGTCATTTTTACATTTATGTTTATTAGGGCTGTCAGTTGATAAAATTAAAATATTGAATCGTGATTATTCGGGTGATTGTCCATAGTTAATCACAATTAATTGCAAATTAATCACACATTTTTTATCTGTTCAAAATGTACGTTAAAGGGAGATTTGTCAAGTATTTAATACTCTTATCAACATGGGAGTTGATAAGAGTCAAAGCATATCAAATCATAATGTGACAAACTGCAGCCCAACAAATTGCTGCTTTCACCCTCTCAAATATAAAGATCTGCTTTTCACTGTTTAATATTATTAAAAATTCAATATGTTTGACTTTTCTGACTGTTAGTCAGACAAAACAGGACATTTGAAGATGTGACCTTGGAATCTGAGAGACTTGTATGGATATTTTTCTCTTTTTTCTGACATTTTACGGACTAAATGATTAATTAATTAAACAAATAGGCAATATGCTCAAATCATAACATGGCAAACTCAAGTCCAACAGGCAACAACGGCTGTCAGTGTGTCAGTGTGCTGACTTGACTAGGACTTGCCCCAAACTGCATGTGATTATCATAAAGTGGGCATGTCTGTAAAGGAAAGACTTGTTGGTACCCATAGAACCCATTTTCATTCACATATCTGGAGGTCGAAGGTCAAGGGACCCTTTTGAAAATGTCCATGACCGTTTTTCCTTTCCTTTCGGAGCGTTATTTAACCTCCTTCCCGACTAGTTAGTATGACATGGTTGGTACCAATGGATTAATTAGGTTTTCTAGTTTCATATGATGCCAGTATCTTCACTCTAGCTTTAAAATTCGCTACAACCTAATTTTGGCACTGACGGCAGCTTGATTGAGGCATCTTTTAGCACGAAGAACCACAAGAAGCAGTGGAAAGAAAACCAACAGCCAACTTGACTGGCAATTGGGGAAAAGCTTCAGTTCAGTCAAAACCGAACATGTACTGTAACTGAAGTATATTTGAACAAATTCAAGTGGAATGGACAGGTGTGTAGTAGAGGAGGCAGCTATGAAAACAGATGTCGTTTTGTTTATTTGTTGCTTGTGATTTCTTACCCTGTCAGTTAATATGTTAGCAGATGTGGGTTACATCCCAGAGGAGATATGAATAAGAGTCTCACAAATCAGGTCCTGTAGCAGCAGTGATTCAGAATCGAGCGTGAAGGTCTGCGGAGCGAGCTCACCCACGGAGATCAATCCTCTCCGTCATTTACCTGAAACAAAGGGCAGCGAGGGTAGGAGACGAGATGTTTTCTCCTCTCATCCCCTCAGACCGCTTGTTGTCACGGGAGGGACTCGCAGCTCGTTCTCAGACGCCTCATCTGTTGTTGGTTTTTAATTTCAGGAGCACGGTGACGCCCTATGGGTGCTGTGAAAATGGCAAGCTGTGAAGTGACAGCCTAAATCTGTTCGCTGTGTGACAGTGGGGAGAAGGTGGTGGATTTACATCACTTGCAGGCTGTTGCCAAAGAAGGTGGATGATTTGTGTAAATCTGTTAATAAATTTTTTTCCTCAGTTTTAATTTTAAATATTACAGAAGATGCTTTTTAACCCTTTGAACTCTGCAATAGAAACGGTCTGCCAGTGCCTGCATTGGTATTTTTGCTTATTGTGATGTCATTTCTGGGAGTATCTTCAAATTCTTCATATCCTTAAAATCTGTACAACCTAAGCTAAAAGGTTATGTAAATCAATAAATCATAATAATTGACAAAAGTATTGATATTGTGTCATAAATAAAAAAATATCTATATTTTTTTCATATAATGTTACTAAATAAACACACAAAACATATTGATCCAAATGTAGAAACATGTACAAAAGATTTCTTAGATATTAGATATTTGAACTAGTTTTGAGAAGTGCCAAAACAATGAATGCTCTAGCTATTATGATATTTATTTCAGATTGATTTAAACAGGATCATGCAAGCAGCGACCACGGGAGGTCCGTTTTTAAAGAGTTAAACACACACATAGGCCTCTAACATGCATGCCACAACATTTCCAGTTTGATTCCAGCTGGATTCTTTGACAGCAGAGAGGAAGATGACATTACATGTCATACAACATTACATGCAATCCCCCTCTCTATTCCCACGGCTGCATGTGGACAGAATGAGGTCCTGAGAGAATAACTTGGTGAGAAATGAGATGCCATGTGTGCTAGAGTTACTGGTCCCTTGTGTACTTTTGTCACCTTCTCTTTATAACACTATCCGAGGGAAACGCACACTATTTTGCAAACATTTTTGAAATAGCTTTTTACTAAAATGCTAAAATTGTGAGCCAGTAACGCACCCGTAAAAACATTTTGTTGGTGTGAAAACAATTTTAACGAATACAATCCTATCTCTTTCAGTGTTTACTGGCAGCATTTATATAACTAAAGAGGCCATCTTCAACTATTCTCCGGACAAAACACCCTGCCTGTTGAAGAGCATAAAGATGGAGAGTGGTGTGTCTGTCTCTGGCATCTCTGCTGTTATTACCGTTTGAGAGCCCATTCACACTTTTTGCCAAAATGAAACTGTGGTGTTGGTTTTGGACATTTCCCTCACAGGAAGTAATGAATCAGAACTTGAGTGAAATTCAAACCGCCTGTTGAACAGCACTAGTGAAAACTTTTTTTAGTCTGAGTAATGTCAGATTGTTGGATTCATCATGTTCCAATCGGGTTAATAAATTGAGCCCATCATATGATTTTTGCATGTTCATATTTTTCAATATGTTTACCTGTTACTACCATTTAAGGCCACACAATTGCTAGGTGCAGCTTAAAAGCTATGTGTAGTGTGAAACAAGTTGCTCATAATGACACACCCACAGATAATTATCATACAACTCTGCATCTTCAGCTCTATGAACTTTACAGTTTTAGTTCACGCTCTCTTTTCAACAAAAAAAGCTCTAGAAAACTGCTGTACAATACCTGCTCAGCACCAAACCGCAGACAGACAAAGATAGGGAATAGCTGGTGAACATAGTGGAGCATTTAGCAGCTAAAGGACCAGATATTTCCCTCAGAAGTTGGTAGAGACCAAATCAGAGCTAAAAGAGAGTGACTATTGGACAAATAAATGGTAATATTGGTGCCTGCTTGATATGTAAATAAGAAACTGTTTCACCAACACATTCACCATATCAACTTTATTAGGTGATCAGTATGTCATTGTTGTTTTTACAGTTTGTAGCAAGTGGCCAAAAATCAATGAATTCAGCTTTAAAATAACAATTAACCATCAATAGCACGGCTGCAGCTACGGATTCATTTCATTACCTCCGCCAAGGACGTTATGTTTTTGGTTCGGAAGAACCCATTATATTTCGGAGCGGATTGGCCTTGGTCGCTGCGCTCTCCGGGTACCCTTCTAGTTTATTTTTTTAGACTCATAACCTACAGAACGTCAAGAAATATTAAAAAATCATTACTGTATTTCTCAAAGACCAGTGTTATATCATTAAGTTGCTTGTTTTCTATAGTATAACAACCAAAAAAACAAAGATATTTAATTTAAAATTAAATAATACAGAGAAAAACAGCAAATCCTCATATTTGAGATGCTTTAAGCAGCCAATGGTTGCAGTTTTACTTGATAAATGACTTTAAATGATGAATAGATTACCAAACTTGTTGGCGATTAATTTTCTGTCCGTCGACTTATTGATAATCAATAGTCCGTTATTTTGCTGGAAAGCCCTTATAAGGATTAATGCACCAGATCCAATCATGACCAAACTGCAAGAGACCCAGAACACCATTACACTTCAGGCTTTTCCTGTAACCTACAGCTTACCACAGTGAATCCATCTGAAATGAAACGCCCTCCTGTCTGAAAACATGAAACATGGGCACATTTTGGTTCTCGTGCGGAAGGCTTTTGATCCTGATCCATCCTTTTACTGAGGCTTCCAGGCAGCGGCTGGTATTTACTGTATGTGTAGACGCTGTTTTCTGATCTGTCTGCGTGAGCAGTGACTTGACTGTTCTTTGCTCCCTCTGTTGTACAAACTGGGCTGTTTAGGCGATAAAAGAATTTCTCCCTGTGGAAACAATAATGCATTATCAGTCCTGCTTGTTATTTTCATACTGCGTATATATATGCAGTTTCACTTCATACATATTTGGCCTATTATGGTGTTTTTTACACTCTGTTTTTGCACTGTATGAGTCATTCTTGAGTGAGAAATTACTTTCTCATCTTATTTGTGTCTGTGTTAAAGTGTTAACAAGTGGATAACACACATATACAGCATCATAATCACCTGTAATTTCAGCAAATATTACATTCTTTGTTGTCTTTGTGAAGCTAATGTTTCTTTTGGCTCTGAGAGAGGCGTATATTGAAGTTTATTGTGATGTCTTTATTTGATTGCGTCATAATCTCTGTTGTTTTTAGTGTTGGGAGCTGACCGTAACGTATGGGAATATCATGTAATTGAAGTCTTTTTTCTATTAAATATGTAGTGCGGTGTAACATCCCAAAATACAGAATCCGTTATGCAGGAACACTGCAGAGACTTTTAGGGCCCCTGGAAGGACATACTGTAAATATTATAATATCAAAGGATTGCTATAATTAAGCCTTATTAATCCAAAGCTTTGGGATCGCCTCCAGATTGCATCCCTCTTGGAATCACTGACACCTGTCCATTGGCAACATAACAATTTGGCGATGAGCATCAGCAGTGGAGAATATGTAAAATCCTTTGAAACAGATTCCCACTGCCTCAGGGTTTACAGATAAAAATGCTCTCAGAAACCCCGGCTGAATACATATTTCCTTTTTTTTTTTTTAAAGAGTCTCTTAAAGGTAAATGGTTCTTGATAATGTGCCACTGAACTCAAATCGTGGGCTTTTTTAGAAGTAGCAGCGGCCCATTAGAGCATACATTTTTATTCTGATAACATGCCTTTTGCTGTGCCGTGGGATTTTAGAACATACTGTACAATTCATGCATATCATACCCCTTAATGCATTGATGCTGTTTCGCTCAACTATTCAAAGGAAATCAAACCCCTAAACCAGGTTTATTGGTTTTGTGCTTTTTGCTTTTGTTCATCTTTTGCTTGATTTTTCGTCTTTAAGGCCCTGACACAAGAAGCCAACGGTCGTCCGTCGGACAGCTAGGGACCTAAGTGGTAAGTGAGCAGACGCTGCTTTGTTTCATGTATTTACCATAACAACGGCTTGTATATCTGCCATCCTACGTCGACGTCTTCCGGTTTTCTTTTTTTTGACATATGAATACAGACTACCGTGACCTGCTGGTATGGAGCAGTATGGAGAGTTATTTTGTCTCACGTAGACACAGGACATACGTGGAAGTCGGCTGTCGGCTGTTTTCGAGTGCAACTTTTTGGCCAGGATACGGCCGACACGAGATGACTCAACAGACGTTGTTTATCGCCGCTAGTTCTTTGATGTCGGTTTGGTGCGTTTGAGGTCATTATTTAAACTTTGTATGATAAAAACTTAAAAGTCATTTTTGAAAATAATAAGAAACTGTTGAAAATTGATCAATAAAATCAATAATGAGCAATTTCAAGTGAAAATTGGATTATAGAACAACTATTTGCAGCACAGACTGTCTCTTTATTGCTAATCCTTGATTACGTTGAATAACCCTGGCTGATCTGATCTGTGTGGGGAAAATAAAGAGTGGGTGAAAATTTTAAACTGATGTACTACCAGGTATTTATTTAAAAAAATCTGAAAAATTAGAAACCTTATCATTGCTCATATTGGTTATAGAAGCTCAGACCTTGGTAGCTCCAGCGCTGCTGTTTTTGAAGCTGATGAGCTGAACTCTGAATGAATGCGAGAAACACTGAATGATAACCAACCTGATGAAGGTCTTAGCGGTGAAACATTGATCCTGATAACCATGTTGTAGTCGTAGAGTTCAGCAGACAGTTTGCAGCAGCTTTTTCTTTCTCTCCAGTCTTCTCCTACGCACCTGTCACTGTGTCCTCAGGTGTGCTAAAGCTCTGCTGCTTAGTGGACTAAATGGCAAAAACTGTCGGGTGTTATACATTATATACACAGCGTCTTCCCGACTGTTCATTATTCTGTTCATCACACACATTGACAGATTATGAGACAATGGCCCCCTGGGCACACATGTAAAATGCCTCCTACCTTTCCTATATAGAAGGAAGACTCTGAGACAGAAAGGAGCTGTAGTTGTTTTGTGTCTTTGTGGTCGTTTGTGTCTCTTTGTGGTTGTTTTGCATCTATATTAGGGCTGCACGATATTGGAAAAAACTGACATTGCAATATTTAAATTCCTGCAATATATAGCCTATATACGTATATAGCGATATGAAAAAATACAGGAATATTCACCCAAAATTTTTTACATTTTAAAGTTAAATGCATCAATCTGGTGCACTTTGAGAGTAAAATTAAGAGGCTATAAACACTTATGTGCGCTAGTAAATGATTTAATCATGGACACAGTGGTTGTATAGATATGAATGGTGATGACACTGCAAAAAAGTCACACCCACATTGTGTATCTTTGTAGTTGTTTTAATGTCTCTTTGTGGTCATTGTGCGTGTCTTTATGGTCATTTTATTGTCTCTTTGCAGGTGTTTTGTGTCTCTTTGTAGTGGCTGTAGTGTCTCTTTGTGGTTGTTGTGTATCTCTTTGCGGCCGTTTTGTGTTTCTTTGTGGTTGTTTTGTGTTTCTTTGTGGTTGTTTTGTGTTTCTTTGTAGTTGTTTTGTATCTCTTTGTGGTTGTTTTGTGTTTCTTTGTAGTCGTTTTGTACCTCTTGGTGGTTGTTTTGTGTTTCTTTGGGGTTGATTGACTTGCAACATGAAATGTTAACATAAATGTTAACAGTCACTTCAAACAGAGCCTCTGTACCATGGGCCCTCTGATGCCTTGGGCATGGGCCTGTGCCCAGAATTCCCTTTCAGTAATCTTTCTATGATCACACAGCAAGACATGAGCATGTCACTGTTCATTCTCTGTGATGTTTCTGCATGTGTAAATGTGTCTGTAAAGAATTAACAGCATTAAATGGCCTGCATGTTCACTGCTTTGGCCTATGAGGATTCAAATAGTCATTCCATGTACATCATTTAAAAGGAGCTCAGATAGTTGTGTTAATGCTTAAGCCATTAGCTCCCAGCCTCCTCAATTATGCACAGTTATCATTATTAAAAGATTCTTTCAAACATCTTTTGTGGCCTCTAATGGAAGAAAGTAGCTCTAATGCATTGTAGCACATCTCTCAATCAGCTGTTAGGAAGACATCTAATTTCCTTAGATGGCCCTCATTCTCTAGTTGCCCTCTAATGCGAGAACATAAATACTAATTTCATTAAGTTTCTAAGACGAGTCCAATATGGCAGATTGTATTCTGAAAATTGGTACTTTGAGAGTTTGTGCCTTTGTGCTCGAGAAGCTCAGCTATGCCCCGGTAACTTTTTGGTGACGACACCACTGTCATGGAAAGTGCCATTATAAAAAATATATGCGTCATTATGAAAAGTGACATTATGAAATAAAAGCGTCATTGGGAAAAACGCCATTATAAAACTAGAAAATCTCCACCAGGTGTGTCTGCAACGACCACTGCTGTAATGTCTGACTGAACGAATACAAACTGAAAGCGTATCAGACACGTGTTTCACTCGCACTCCAACCCGGTATCACGCGAACGTTTAATAGATCCACAGAGGATAGCGTGTCAGTGTCACGTTTTGCCTCGCCGAGGCGTGAATATTACTATCGTATATGAAGGTGCAGTACCAGCATGGGGCAACAAAACCACTAACTTAGGTTTAGGCTAGGGATGCTAAAATTTTATTCTCACGAAAGCCGACCCTTGTTAATCGATCATTAACCGTTAACCGACAAGATTAGTGCGTTGCATGCAGCGGTGTTGTGGTTGTAGTGCCTAACCAGCCGTCCAGCTGCAATGATAAGCCAATGACCAAACACGTTAAATCCATAATTTATCACCAGATGCAGTGTATGAGAAAAACAGACAACAGAATCCCTAGTTCACCCGTCCTGGAGAGTTATTAGCCATGTTGCTGCGTGTATTGTCGTGGTCACATGCAACCACTTTCTCAGCAAGTCTCCACTGCATCATTTAGTTTGGCTGCAAGGTTGTCAGCTGTGTGTCAGCCCGGCGTAACGTTAGCGAGTGGTGAAGTAACGCTATAGCTGTGAATGTAGCAGTGCAGCCTGTGCACAGTTTATTGTACACTTTTGCCTTGTGCATTATTGTATCATTAATAAGCCTTTTCGTGCGACTGGGCTGCGCTCTCACTTCTAACTTTCTTCAACAGAGCAAAATGTATTTCCAACATCTCATCCCCTCTCAAAAATTAGCATATCTTTCTAGTTTGGCTTCTCACAAGTTCTCACAAGTTTCCCCAAAGATTGGTTGTCCCTGAGAGTTAATCAAGAGTGCAGTGGTAGTTCAGTGAGCATACAGTAAAAACTTAGGACTTCCGCAACAGGTTCATCTGCATGTTTCAGAAAAGCAGCCCAAAACTAATTACATGTCTTGTTGCTAATTCTCTCCTCTTTCCTCCCTGTGAGCGAGGAGGAGAATTTATGTGGGATTTTTGACCTTTAATGACTCCAGCATGCCCCTAGCTCCATACGTGATTACTGAGAGCTAGTTATCCTTGAATTTGGGGGTTAAATCTCTTTTCTCCAGTGCCCCCATGTTGTTGTGTTTTCCAGCAAAGGATTTTATCGGAGGAGCAGGATGATGGATAAGGTCTATTCCCAGGATCCCCTGCCCAGGGAACGTATCATCAGTGTCAGACTTTGATAGCAACTCAAGGTGATAGGTGTCAAGGGCTAAAGCAGCAGAGGGAGGAAGGAGGTGTGGGATCAGAGCAATAATGGTAACCTCATCATGACTGAGTCTGCCTGTGGCTCATCGTGGCCTCTCTCTGTGGCCGGACATCGCTTAGCTGTGGACTTTATACACTTTATACAAGAGGACATGTCATTTTTAATACTCCTTTGTGTCTGCTACAATTAAACCAATAATTTGACACTTTCATCAGAGTGACCTACAACCAGGAAGTTTAGTGTCTTGCCCAAGGACACTGTGACAGGGCACATGGCTGCTGATGGATGTAACACTGGCTGTAACAGACCGAACTGAACCTGGGACCTATCTAATATAGGACAGGCCTTCTGGAAACTGGACCACCTTGTTTTATAATTATACAACACCTACAGTATTTTATTGCCTCAGAATAGTTTTATGTCCTCCATGCAGATATGCCTAGTGCTCCAAAATCACAATCTGCACCCGCTAACAGTGTCGATTTTGTCAAACAAATACTATGATGAAAAATATTCGTTGACTACCTTTTTTTCCACAATGAAAACTGGACTTAAACTAAATAAAAAGTAACCATTAAAAACAAGAAGTATGTCAGAATATTTTCCTTACTGTGCTATTGTCTGTTTTTTTTCCTAACTTTTTTTTTTTTTTTTAACCTTTTCTCTCTATTATTTGGCCATATTGCTCCATTAATTCAACCAACAAGTGTATCTCAAAGGAGAGGATTAAAGCTTCTCTGCCAAGCCATCATGAGAAACGTTAGGCTAACTAACAGATTTTTTAGCTAGCTAGCTAGCAAATAATGTAACGTTTTGTTAAGGAATTCAGAGCAGTCAAAAGTTAACAGTCAGACAGTAATTAATTAATTAATTAATTTTAATTTAGGTAAGCAAGCCTTTCCATATTGGTTAAATTATATTTAATTTATGATTAAACTTGGATTTACTAAACAGAGATTAATTTGTACTTGTGCAACAGAGCTCTGCTTAATTTTAAAACTGGATTTACTCATTTAAACTAAGTTTTGCTAAACTCTGATTAGAACTAATCTTAGATTAAATTAGTCTTTGTTGGTGCAACCTAGCTAAAACTGCATGACTAAAATTTCAGTGACAAAAACTAAAATGTCTTTACTTTTTGTTGACTAAAACAAAACTAACAAACATTTAAAAAAATCACTCAAATTTGCTGAAAATGAATAAACATTTTGACAAAAAGACAAAAACAAAGTCAGAATCAGGTCAAATTTCACACCGTCCAGCATCAACACTGACTGAATGAGAAAAACACAGGCTTTAGCTAAGTGTGCTAGTTATGCCTAAGATAAAGTTTACGAGCTACAGAGGAGCAAGATCCAGATATGTAACCATAGAGAGAAGCTCGTTTTGGATAAAATTTGCATGAACATTGCAGTTTTTGGTGACTGTAATTGTTCTTCCTGTCCAACCTGACTGTGAGGAGAACCCTTCCTAATGTGATTCCAATGTAAGTGATGAAAAACATCTACTGACCTCGTTCTGTGCCAAAAGGGATAAGAAGAAAAATGAAAATTAACTATCCATCTGATGATAAAGATCGTGTTTTATGATCAAAAGCTTCAGAATGGCTACTTCATGGACTTTGTTGTTGGATTGTTGTTGGTCTCTCAGTATATCTCTTGTGTTTCTGATAGGGCTGTCAAAGTTAATGCGATAGTATTAGATAGCAACAATATTTATTTGAATACTGGCTGATAGCTAAACAGAGAAAGTTCAACTAGTGGTCTGATGCTACATATGACATCCAGAGAATAAACTAATCAGCTTTTATTTAATTTGCAATTAAGTCCCAAGATGGGCTTTTGTTGAAAACAGATGTTCAGAAAATGAACAGAGTTCAACAATGTAGTGACATGAAGGAAAAGAGACGGAGCGGGGCTAGGTCACCAATAACAACATGACTCATTACCCTTCAGAATCTGTTTCAGTTTGTCTTTCAACTGGTCCCAATAATTATCAAACTCGTATCACATTTGTGAGGAATTCCAGATGGGATAGAAACAGTTGTTTGTCCAACGGAGGGTTTGAAAAATGGCCAAAAATCCAAACACATTTTACCGTACAGTCCTGTATTTACAAATGTAATACGGGAGTGATTTTATTTAAAAAGAATTTAGAGTTTTTTCTCAACCCATAGAAAGCTGTGCACGCTATCAAAAGTGACATTAAAGAGAGGGATCTTTGGGTATATATGAGGGTTGGAGTTGGTAGAAGAGAGGGTTGGCTCGTGGTTTGGTTTTTGTTCTTGTGTATATTGTATATCCTGTCTGTTAACTCTGAGACCAGTTCACTCGGACATCTTAGCTATGCCACCGTCTACAGGGCTCCAGACCGACTTTTTACATTTGTTGCACTGGTACGCCTAACTTCTTCATTTAGTTGCACCAGCACATAATTTAGGCGCCGCAATAATACCCGATTTTCAATACCAATTCAATACCACGGTAAAAAACAACAGTAAAACAATAAATCCCATGTACTCCAACATCCACTCCTTTATTACTGTTTGAATACTATTTTTTGTTTGGAAGTTAAACAGGCCGTAATTCTCTTTATATTGCTGTGAAAACATCTCCTTCAAACAACTGCATTTTTTCAAGTTTCTCGCCCAAAACTACATTTTATAAGATTACATTTGAACACGTCATTATGCCCAATACTCATCTTTACTGAATAGAGCCTGAAAGCATCATAATGTAATCAATCACACCTCCTGTTAACTAGCTCTCGTCCTGCCGATTTCAACATTTGTTGTTCACAATGTAACATCATCAGGGAGAAAATATGTGGGTCCCCTCGACGCATCGATAGTTAAACAGTCTACCTACGGAACCGTCCACATGTTGGTATGAGGTCCGCTGGTGATGTTGGGTCTGGGCCGTTCAGTGCCGTGAACAGGTGTAACGGGCATCGCAGAGTTTTTCTTGATGAAAAAAGCACTCGATAGTTCTCTTCATGTTGAATTACCGGTATGTTTTCGGTGGTGATGTTTCCCGAGGAAGAGTACAGGGTACGGTTTCACACATACACACATAGACAGACCTGCTAAATGTCAGGCGCACCAATGGGCCCAATGAAAATATTTAGTCGCACTCGACAGATTTTTGGTCGCACTCTGGAGCCCTGGTTTATTTTTCACAATACTGGTGTAAAATCAATAAATAGATTTTAGAAGAAGAAGAGAAGAAAAAACATTAAAGGCAGAAAATCACTGATATTGTCGTTTTTTCAGTTTGATGTCTTGGACACATTTCAGCCTTTTTAATCTAAACAGAATTATAGACGTTTCAGGGTTTCAGCTGACAAAAGCAGTATTCAAATGCATTGTCTTGTATTGTGATTCAGAGGGGATATGCTACTTCTGTAAGAGATTTGCAGAAATCACTGTCCATTGTGATGCAGGCTTGTTTCTATCAATCTTTATCAGGCTTACAGCTCCCATAAATACTGCTAGCCTTAAATAGCAATTTGCCAGTTTGATCAGTTAAGAGCTTTTGACAGCAGTGTCATTGAGCAACTTTTCCGAGATGCGGCGGGGATCACTCCGTTGCCCTCATTGATACTGTACTCTGTTGGTGGGATTAGCTTCAAATCCTCTCCCTCTCTAAAATCCTCTGTAGGGAGCTCAGTCACTGAACCTGCTGTAACGGAGCCCTCTTCTATTTTTATTCCTTTTGCTCTTAGTCAGCCTTGGTGCGAAACATCAAAGCACATTTGTAGTTCAGCAAAAGGAAAACCAAACCTCTCATTTATAACTGGTTCACAGCTGAATTAATTATTCATTGAGATTACCATTCACCAACACAAACAACAGGAAGATAGGATGAGACACACAAACGCAAATTCTCTGAGTGCCTCAGAAAAGTGAAGGGCAGATAATGAGAGCGGTTGCTGTGTTTTCGGTCCGCTTAAAAGCTCTCACCTTCCAAAAAAATTGCCCGAAAGAGCACAATGTGGAGGTTTACTGCACAGTCCAACTCCAAGGTGTTTTTAAGCAGATTAGTATGTGTTTTGAAGCAGATAAGCATGCAGATTACCAGACTTTCTCTACTGTGGAGTTAACAGTTCAAGCCTGTAGTGTCTCTCACGTGTAATTGGGCTTCAGGCAAAACAAAACATCATACATAATCGCAATTAGTATAGTACAGATATTCAAAGCACATTTAAATTAAACAATGCAAAGTGCTACAGATGGACTTAATGATGTAGTCTATGGGGGATATTTAAACAGGATCAAAGCACATAATATGGATGAGTCATCCAGGTCATGAATGAGGCATGGCCACGAGTGTTTGTCAGTCAGAGACGATGAAAATCCATTTTTTTTACACAATGACGGTTAAATATTACCTTGACTTTTGCCTGAACGAGCAATTTAATTAAGCTCTGGCATGCGTGTGTTTTCACGTGTCGACTTATAGCAGACTTCCATCAGGCTGGATACGGCACCCGCTACTTCTGACTTGGCATGACACCAGCTATGTTTCTATGCAACAGATTTGGCATGAGAGCATGTCGTCTGCAACACTTTGTTCAGGTGTGAATGCATTTTCTAGCTTGTCTCTCTTGCAACATTTAAAACTGATGCATTGAACAGAGGTGCTGAAAAGGAAAAGAAAGTGCATTAAATGCATCTCAAATGTTTATTGAAAAGGAAGTGGGATCACTAACATTGGTGACTAAGTTAACACTTATTATAGCTGTTTGACATTAAATGCCTTCCGGTGCTTTGCGGATGGAGGGTGACGATGTCCTGGATCTGAAACTGACTCGTGGAAAACCTGAATTGAACCCAGCATGTATAAATTAACTTTCAAAAAGAAAAACCTGATCTGAAAGCGAGCGGCGCACAGTCAAACCCGATCTGAATAGACACAAGGATAAGTAATTAAAACGGATCCAAAATGCTGTTGAACTGAAGAGACCGTAGAGAACAAAAGCACTGGCAGCAGCGTAACTAGGGTGACCAGATCCCAACAAAACAAATGTGGGACAAAGAGTATGTTTTTGTGGGACAATGAGGGACACGTTACCAACTCCTGAGAATCACCTTCCACCTGCTTCACCCACCCAGTTTTTGTTGTAGCTGCATTTCTTTTTCTTTGTGGTAGTTTCCACCATATTCCGTTTAAATCTGAAAAATAATCTGAATGTGACTTTGTGGTGACCTGCAATTTTCCCACACGCAAAGACAGTGACAGGTTAATCTGCAATTTACCCACAGTGGACTTTTAAAAACTGGAGCCAATGGAAATGTGGGGCATTGTCTCAATATGTGGGATGTGAGACAAGGGATAAAAATGCTGTGCAGTCCCTCATAAAGTGGGACACCTGGTCACCCTAAGTGTGATGTACCACCAGTTTAAGAGCAGCCACAATAGTAGTAAGAGTGCAACAAAAAGTAGTCATAACCAAACTTTCAAACCTCCACCCTGTAGCAGTAGTGTGTTTTAGGGGGAATATGGTACAAGTTGGAATAAATGTTTTTAAACGAGGTATTACAAGTCCATCCTTGTTCAAACATGGAGGCTCTTTTAACAGCAGCGTTCTACTGGAGGTGGTTGCTGGCTACTCTGCGCAGCTATATTTAAAGTGGTGAAATTACTGTAGTTCAGTATTTCTGTTTACATACCTCTCTTTCACCTACTCATGATATTATTCCAGTGAGTGCCAACAATTCATTTTCCCTCTGTGTCTCTCACACACACTCCTTATTCAGAAGCTTCCTAAATGAATGGAAAACGTTGCATGCCAAGTCAAACAGTCACGTCAATCTCCTTATAATTCAGACAAAAGGAATTTCATTAGGTGCGTTTCCGTCTACCTGTTTTGATGCACAGTTTCAATCATAAAAAATGTTTTATGCTAAGCTGAGGTGGAAAAGTTGGTGTATTAATAAAAGCAATGGTGCAAAAGTGCAATGGAAACAGATTTAGTGAATAAATGATGATGTACATGAAGCATTTAAACTTGATGTCCACTTGAAGCTTCTACTCCACTAAAGAGACAAAAAATAGCTGCAGATTAAAATAGTCTCATTGCTCCACACAGATCTGATATAACCTTCCTCACATTAATACATGAAACAAACAGATATGTCATATTTACATACAGTTATCTACTTTGTTTTTCATCGTTTGAGGTCCGACTGGCGCACTTTTAATTACGTCATCTGGTTGCGCCCTTTTCTTCTGCGGTGGTATAATGGTTTTCCAACTGGAGAATTGCCGCCAACCACTGTTTATCTCGATGAACCAATAATCGCATAATGCTAGTGGATGGAAACGAGCATTCATTTGCATTTTGTTTGGCAGATTTTCTTGATATTCAATTAAAATTTGCACTACATTTGGATGGAAACCCACCTCTTGTGAGACATCATAAAGAATTCAATAGCATACTGTATATGTAAAACACAGCAAATGAACATTACAATTATACAGTATAGGAACACTTCTGTTGAGCTGTGAACCACATTTACAAGTTTAACACACTTCCCCACCACCACTGCAGTTATCATCACATAGAATGATTTGCATATTAAATGCAAACAAGTAAGACAGAAAACTTAAGGATATAGATGAAACTTGCGTCCTCTCTCACGTCATATCTGCACCGCAGTGCAGCGCCCCCTGCAGGGCACAGTGGTATCACTGTCAGGCCCCATAGAGGCGAGCGAAGATTAAGAGTACAGAGGATCAGCACACTGTGGAGGTTCCCCTCTACTGTAGTCCATCCATCTGCCAACGCAACCACATGCCTGATGCCTCATATATATCTGTTTAGAGGGGGGTAGAAGGGTTGGATCTCCCCAAACTTTGTGATGACTTTATGTATGGTTGGATTTTATGTTTAAACCTGCTAATGCAAGATGAAGCCACCATTAAGAATTCACAGTTTTTCTGAAGATTAACACTAGGACCGCCAATTTTTTGTATGAAATGTTTCCCTCCTGCCCTGACTTTTCCTAAATACCTAATCTGCACATGCTTGTATTGTCATATTGATAGAATAACATTTAGAAAACCAAAGAGATGGGTTTTTGGTGTTATTTTTCATGACAAAAGCCCCCTTTAGTCGCCAGGAGTAACGCCGTTTAACGTTGGTCCTCTCCTCCGACTCTTCTCCTGCAGTTGAATTGATCCATTTGCATAATGGCCTTATAAGTGCTTTGAGACAATGAATGGGACATAGAAACTAATTTGCTCGCCAGTATTCACTCACATCCACTTATAATCATGTATAATCACACTGAGGTATGTAGGCCCAAGGTATTAATCATGTGTGTGTAAAATATCAGAAATGAAAGTGAAAAATAATCACACTTATTTCTAACTATAAAAGTTGTGTGCGCTGTAAGCATATATAATTAGGACTTTACCGAGTAGTTTGAGGCTTCGTTCATGATGTTGAGATTAGTTTTATAATTATTAATAACTTACAGAAACATTGCGTGCAGTCCACCTTCTCTCTCTTTGTCTCTCTCTCTCTCACAGCGAGCAACGTGGTGCTTCGTTCATCTCTGCAATTGTCATAAAAGTCAAAATGCATATAAAATATATAGATGTAATCATTTCCAAAATTCACATCATGTTTTTAATCTAATGAAATATTCTGCTTCAATCTATATTTGTTGGCATTTAGCCTTTCAAAAACAACATTTTGTTCCATATGCTATGGTACTTTTGCTTTGCCATGGACTATTACTGCATCGGGTGGCAGCGTGAAAATAGTTTTTCTAAAAAAAGATATATGAAAATAGCACATTTTACACTACTAAGAGTATATCAGTTCAGATGATGTCATTGCTGCACTACGGAAACACAGCGGCACAGCCTGAGTCGTCACAGTGCGTCAAAGAGATGGCGACTGATGAGGCGTTATTGGCCCATCAGCATGAACAAAAGGATTCAGATGCTCTTTGGCGTGGGATTTGGAGAAAATAGTACCCCTAAAGATCCTGGCGGCTCTGGTGTTAAAATGTTACAAGATCTTTGCAGCAGTCATTGATTTATTTTGGCCACATGGGGGCAGCAGAACAACCTGAAGATACAACATTGCTATATTATCATCTTTTATAAAGTATATAATGAAGTTGATATGGATAATGTGTTAGCTAACAGCTGCTTTTTGTTTTTACACATGCAGCAACAGTAGCATTCGTTTGGTGTCATATTTCTGGTAGGGCTGCCCATTTTAGATTGATTAAGATTTCTTTAGTCAATTAGTTTAGTTAGCTTTTTTTCATGCACATCTCTGGTAAACAAGATTTACAGAAAGGTGGTGCTTTTGTGTGATTCTTTGTGGAGAAACTCAGTTTGACAGATCTGTTGATTAAATCAACTAATCGATGAGTCGACAAAATCGTACGAGTGTTAGTCGACTAAGAATTTCTGGCCAACCAAACAATATAAGTCCAATATTCACTCTTCTTTAAGCTCCGTTTTGCTCCTCAACAACATCCACCACATCATTAAAATCCAGGGCTCTGACCTGCTCTTATTTAACTGACACCGTGGTGCTTTCTACCTTGGATAAAAGCACTCACAATTTCCCCACTGGCCTCACACAATGCGTGGATTAGAAAAAGAGAAAGGGTTAAGCGTAATTACTGGAACTTGCCGGCTGAATCAATCTTCAGGGGCAGGAGTTTCTCAGCAGGAGGTCTCTCTATTGCCCGTGTGTTTTAACTGTGTTTTTGTGTAAACCAGCTGAAAGCCCTGCACAAGCACATGGCACCGGCCCAGTCGGCGTAGTGCAACATACCCGTTTGCAAAGAGGTATAACACTCGCCTGCTTCCAGCTTGGAGAAAGCCTCCTGCTGCCGCTGAGAACGAGATAAACATGTTGTGGTTATTATGCTGCCTCTTGGCAACCTGCTGGCCACATTACACAGCACTACATACCTGCACGCACAGGCCGCAGACATGCCCAGATGTTGGGCATTCAAAGGAGTGCGAGGGAGGGAAACACACACACGCCTTCTGTTTTCAAATATGGCTGAGCAGGTGTTTCTGTGCTGCCCAAAGACGTCAAATGCACCTCGACCCTGCTGGAGTTTGCATCTTATCAGCTGTTGGCGCAATAATTTGTCTGCCTGACAAGACAGGCGTCTAATGTGAGGACTGGGCCGCATCCATCTCTGGCTCACTGTGTCCTCCGCTGTCTGTCCGTCTCACTCTGTCCCGGCTTTGATCATGTTCGGCTTTGGAGTGAGTCAGACGTGCACGCGCACACGCACCGACTCACAACCCACACAGATCCCTGCACACACACACTGACACATGTATGAAGCTTAGAGTCTTAATGCTGCTTCGTGTCAGTGCTCTGCCTCCTAACATGTATCTTTCCACACTTGTCACCTGAATCCAGGTGGGCAGGGATGTACGTGTATACCACGCTGTAACAAATGTCAACTTTTTTCAAATCCTCTAATCCCCCGACCATATGTGTCATGTACCGTGTTACTAATCACAGCCCCAAGTCTGAAAATATGTAACACTGTCAACAGGACACATTTCTATATGTGTATTTGACTTAAAGCCAATAATTTATTCTTAGTTCAGTTTGCAAAACGTCTCTGTGTGGTCTAAGTTAATATATGGGATACTGTCTGCTTTTTGACATTATCACAAAAGCTCATATGAACCGTGTTAGCAGCCTCAGAGGAGGTGGAGGTCACTGCATTCCTGGCCATAAAAGTCCCCAAAGCCCAGATGTGGGGCTCCAAAGTTTCAATTAAAAGAAAGAATCACATTCATTTTCAGACCAAAGTAAACCTAATAAACTCTATTATTCATTTATAAAAATTCATTAACAATTCATTTTTTAAAATCTGTGGTCCAATACAAGCACAAGTACAAATTCATGCATTAATTTATTTCCTTTTTGATTTTTTTTTTTCTGCATCTACTGAACAAACACTGATCTTGTAAATAAGTGGAAGCTGAATCTGAAGGTAAAGTTTTAGGTATTCTTAAAACGCTTGGCTCACAACATGTCTACACATTTATGATGATATTGTGTATATTAGGCATCTAGTAGAGCTGGGCAATATATCGATATTTTATCATTATGATATGAGACTAGATACCGTCTTAGATTTTGGATGTCGTAATATGGCATTAAGTGTTGTCTTTTCCTGGTTTTAAAGGCTGTATTACAGTACAGTGATGTAGTTTGTCTCACCAGTGCAGTTACTTAGGCTACAGGCCCAAATCAGATGTTTTTTGCGCATACGTGACTCAGATCTGTTTTATTTTCATAACAGCACAAATCACATGGAATCTTATCTTTTCAATTCTGATTTGGGCCACTTTCTTATGTGGTCCTAAATCAGTAACGGTCTTATTTTTTGCAATGCGTCCTCAGTCTGAACAGTCATATCAGAATTCATGCGGCTTCCACGTCCCTCGATCGTCACAATTCTGCGCTGTGAAGCCATTTACATCACAATCCCTGGCTCCAACTCTGAATCCACACACACACACACCTCCGTACAGAAGAAGCTGCCATTGCTGCACAAAAAGCTATAATTAAAAATTTGGCTCTCTTTCTCCTCATCCTCGTCCTCATTATCATCTGCTCACAAAGTCGCTGGCTTCCGCTGCACATGTACTTGAAACCATGAACGCTGACTTCAGTGGCCTCCCTGTTTACTTCCGTCCGACAGCTTGCTGCGTGTGACGTCTTTGTTATTGTATTTTGTGCAGGCGGGTCAGTTCAGGACCGTGACCAGTTCACACTGGAATCTGATATTGGCCACACAATTAAAAGATAATGTGAACAGCCAAACAAAAAAAATCAGATCTGAGCAATAAATTGAAGAATTGAGCACTAAGGCTTGCAGTGTGAACGGAGCCTTAAACACCTTTACTAGGAGAAAGTTAGGACTTTTAAACTTGACTATGTTTGTCTGACCAGTTCAGATGCAGTTTTACATTCAACGTGTCCTTGGTCATAAAAATATTGCTGTTCACTGGTAAAAATCTTTTTTTCTTGATAATATCAGTGTTTCAGGTGCTCTGAAAAACTTGTTTCAGATTGATGAGACAATGATTTAGTTTTTTTTTAGCCTTTAGAGGAGCCTGTAATCCTTCAACTGACCTCAAAGCATGAATATCACAAAAAATATAAATGATACATGTACTACATGTCAATGCATCATCACTTAGCTAGTTAAATCCCCTGAAAACTTCAAGTTTCAAGTCCCGAGTATTTCCCTGTAACCTGTAAATAACAATGACTAAATAAGCAACCATCAATATTAAAGTTTGGAAGAAATATCCATAGGTTTTTATTTATTTATTTATTTATTCAAGAACTCGGCTAATCTGCTTCATCTGGACCATGTGGGTGTAATTTGATCATATTTAATGGATGGTGGTCTGACAACATAATCTAATAATAACCTACCAACTGTCATTACATTTTGATTTAGACGTCTCCTTTTTCCAAGTGAGTCCTGGTCCACTTTATTCCAGTTAGAAGAGCCCAGACAAAACAGCAGGGAAGAAATCTCTCAACTGAAAAAAACAGTTTTAACTTTAGCAGATAATTGTGTTCATGCAGAACCACGTCGCTCATAGTAAAAAGCTGAATGAGAAAATAGGTTTTCAGAGATTTTAAGTAAAGGAATACTTCCTCCAAAAACCCACAAAGAACTGCAATATCAAACTGAAACCATTTTCATAAATTGAAATAGGCCTCTTTTTTTCTACCCCCCAAACGGACATGTAGAATTATGGAAATAACTCGCCCGTTTCAAGTGTCTCCCTATTAAAGACGGTCGTTTTCAGCAGTTAGACTTTTCTGTAAAGGAGACGTCCTCCACCATAAAAAAGTGGCCATGCAAACCCACTGGGAAGTTCTCCTTCCGTGCATCAGTGGAGCAGGAAAAATCCCCTTGAAAAGGCTTCTTGGCAGCAGGTGACGGGCTGCTGTGGCGAAACAGGAGCGAGAGATTGGCTCTGTGTGAAGTGGTTTAAGGCTGGCTCGCTCCTTGTATCTAAAAGGAGGCGTCTTCCATTCTAATGAGATGCAGCCCGCGGTGAGACGATGTTCAGAGTGTGACAGCTGCCTGGGAGACCATGACTCACTTAAAAAAAATAAAAAATAAAAAGCCGGTAACTGCTCTTCTTGTACTATAACATTGCACTTTAAGGCATAAATAAACCACTGTAAAGGCTGGGTAGTCCTTATCTATATTTTGGGGCCCTGAGAGAAGGTTCTTTCTTACATTACACAACTTTTTCAATGACTGCCATGATAATACTGCTCAGGATTATAGTTCACATATGTGGCATTGATCAAAGAGAACACTTGGACACATCTGTTGCAAAAATGGTCGATAATTATAATCAAACAGGATGCTGAAGGTTATTAGAGTTCTCAAAACTGCAAGTACTTTTAGTCTTGAGGATTATTTTCTTAATTAGGATTTAAAAAAAACGTATTTCCTTCCTGCCAAGTAAAATACACTGAAAAAATCCTTGTAATCATTTTGGGTGTTGGTTATGGAAATCATTATTGATGTAAATTACTGGTTGTGTTGGACTTTGAAAACCCATATTTGTGTAACCCAAATTTACTGTATTTATGTTGATTTGTTTTCCATCTGTCATCCATTAGAGCTGCAGGATCTGCCGAGCAAGAGTGCAGGTGCAGATGGAAAAAAGAAACAAATGTAAAATGTTGGACTTTAAATTCTCCTTGTGATTTAAACATAGCATTTGTTTGAAATCACTCCAATTTTTTTGAGGTAAATAAACTCCCCAGTACGAACACTCCTAATAGTCCTTAATCATTAGATTCTAAAAGTTGTAAAATGCACTAATAGCCAAATCCAGAGTTTTTTCCCTTCCTCAATCCATGTGAATGAGACCCAGACCGAGGCTGGAGCGCCAAGCCGTGACGACGGCGTGACGTTGGGACCCCGCGACCGAGTCATGTGACTGAGCGGACGCTACTGCGCATGTTCCATGTGCCAAAGATCCGTGTACTTTTCCAGGCGGAAGTCGAGCCATTTAGGCTTCATGCGCCACTGAACAACTTTCATAGGAATGAACGGGGCCCCGCCTCCAACGCTGTATCCAGTTCTCTTAGTACATCAATGGTGGAGAAGCGTCGTCCATCTTTAAATACGGTCTACGGGCCAAACTTATATGGAACTATTGAATAAAGCTTGTCAAATAAATCAAAGACCGCCTGACAAAGGATTTGAAAATCGCAGGTCTAAATCAAAAATAAATTATACGCGTAGCCGCAGGAGGATAAATCAAGCATAACAATCCCTCTACAATGCATCTCATTTTACAGACGGTAAAATTAAAGTCGTGAGACCCAACACCTGTCAGTGATGACAATGATGATGATTAATAATTATCCAAAACTCTCACAAAACCGCTCACTGTAGAGTAAACTACTGAGTGCATATTATCCGGGGAATAGTGAATGCATAATCACTTTTGGGGCCTATTCAATTTAGTTCTATTGTATTTAAAATACGGAAGGTTTGAGTGTTGTGCCTGGAACATGATGCTGTTTATCGGCTGACTGTGTGGCTGTCAGAGTGACATGAGACGCTGTCACAGTGTTAAGACTCCAGCTAGACGCTTACTGCATTAAAAATGAAACGAGCCGATGTTTGACAGAGGGATCTCTGTGCGAATATCAAAGTGTGTGTGTGTGTGCGTCCTAGTTGTTCGTGTGTGTGTGCGCGTGCGTGCTCGACTGTGAGGCCGTCATGTGGTAAACAAAAAGCACATCATTAGCACACCAATCACTACAGTGTTTCTCTCGGTGCTCTTCTAGCGTGATTGTGAGCCGTTGCTCCACACTGGAAGCTGTTATGAGCTGTGACAAATTGTCAAGTTAAAAGCCAGACAGGCGGCGTGGGTGTGGACACTTGGCACTAAACAACTATATTTTATCTTTCTGAACGGGACGTACCTGACAACAGCTATTTAGATTTGGCTGTCGGAGCTCTCTGTCTGCATTATGTGATACAACTGTGCTTGCAGATTGTGCAAGGCAGGGGTCTGTTCTAATCAGTCTGCCGGTAATGGATATCTTCACTAAATAATAATCTCAGAAGTTGCCTGTCTTTAACTTAAATCATTTAACTGTAGGTTCAGGGAAAGTTTATTATAATATATTCTCGATAAACTTGATTTCTGGCTTTTGGGTTACAAAACAAAACCGGCAAAACAATACAATGTCATCCGGCAAGGCGGCAATCGCATACATCTCATTCCTAGTGCACATTCCTGATATATAACCCTGTAATGAGAACACTGTATTTCTACTGTTTACCTTGTGAAAGCTGCATCTGTGATTTCTAGAGTTGTAAAATCGTGTCTGAGTATTACAAACTGTTCACAATCGCAAATTAATGGAACATTTTTTATCACAATGTACCTTAAAGGGAGATTTGTCAACTATTTAATACTCTTATCAACATGGGAGTGGGCAAATATGCTGCTTTATGCAAATGTATATATATATATATTTATGATTGGAAATCAATTAACAACACAAAACAATGACAAATATTGTCCAGAAACCCTCACAGGTACTGCATCTAGCATAAAATATATGCTCAACTCATAACATGGCAAACTGGCAACAACAGCTGTCAGTGTGTCAGTGTGCTGACTTGACTATGACTTGCCCCAAACTGCATGTGATTATCATAAAGTGGGCATGTCTGTAAAGGGGAGACTCGTGGGTACCCATAGAACCCATTTACATTCACATATCTTAAGGTCAGAGGTCAAGGGACCTGAGTTTTTCCTCACCAAAATTTAGCGTAAGTTTGGAGCGTTATTTAACCTCCTTTGTGACAAGCTAGTATGACCTGGTTGGTACCAATGGATTATTTAGGTTTTCTAGTTTCATATGATATCAGTATCTTCACCAGCTTTAAAACTCAGCCCGCTACAACCTAAAAAAGTATTTGCATAAAGTTGACGCGCCTGGCGCATGAAACTTGGACCAAGTGTTCAAGTGGTTAAAGGGACTATTTGTAACTTTCAGAAATGCTTCTTAACAGCGACACCTGTGGCCGTGAAATCAACGAAAGTCAGCGTCGAGCTCGCGCTTGCTCGCTCTAAATATACCTGAACGAGCATCGCTCAAAACAGTGAGGCGACACACGTCAGCTAAAACCACAATATCACTCTATATTTCAGCTGCTTGGCAGTAATGTTAGCTGACCAGACGAAGGTCTCTCCATGAACATGATTTAGATCTGATCTCAGTGTTGGCTTTTACTGCCTCAGCGCAGGCTGATGCAGCGGGGCTCTGCAGCGTGTCTCCCTGCTCTCTCCGCCCGCAGCCGGAGAGAGCAGGGAGACACCGGCACCCGGTCGGTAACGAGACGATAATGTTACTAGCTGAGGAGCTCCGTCACTTCACAAGACACGGGAAAGCTCTGTTGGTCTGGAGGAGCTGCAGCATTTATTTCTGCACAAACGTCCACTGTACATTCACTAGATATTCTCAGAGCTAAACTAACTCTTCTGCAGTGTGGAGTGAGCGCGCGTTCACGTCTAGAGGTGGAGCGAGCTGAGAACGCGCGCTCTGTCTGAGTGAAGGCAAGCAGGCAGAGGAGGAGAGGCAGCGGCCACACGCGAACATGGATATGCGAGCGCGCATGTGTGGCGACCCGCTACATTTATACGCTTAAAAAGTTACAAATAGTCCCTTTAAATGTTTTCAAAAGTAGATTTTGGTGGATTGTATAGACGGAATAACAAAAAGTTTATGAGCAGGCCGCCATGTTGTTTCTAGCGAGCAATCAGGTGCATTCCACGATAGGATGTGTCACCAGTGGGAAGCGGACACTTTTTCATCAAGCAGAGTCCCCTAGCGTCCTCGCCGGATCTGGTGGACATGTAGCACATGTTGCACAATGCAAAAGCAAACAAGGAAGCAAGAAAACTTTCTTGCCTTGTGTGCTGGGTGAGCAATTTTCATTGAAATGAATGTGTGCCATCTCGGACTCCAGTGTCTCATTATGAAAAAAACGCAGCCTGCTCATTCATTTCAAACTGCGAATGTTGTTCTGAATGGAGCCTTATTAAGCACATGTAACATCAGCCGCCATCCCGCTCATGCTGAAGTGACAAAACGTTTGTCCTCCTGCCAGACCAGCAGATGAACCGGGAGCATTCAGGATATAACAAGCTAAACTCCACTCCGAAGCTAACCTGCCGTCCCCTTTATGGAGAGTCTGATCCATTCAGCACTGCGCCCTAAAAGTTAAGGACATGACACTACAAAGAGAAGAGGGACTAATCCAATAACCTCAGCTGAACTTTCTCATCTTCAGGCTGTTGGAAGCCACGGTGCACTCACTATCAGCTACTGAACAGGGACTTGTGGTTTTTTTTTGCCACGAAATTGGCTGAGGCAGAGTGGGTAAGTGGGAAATTGTATTGTATGAAAGGGGGTGTTGTGATTGTGTTTGTGTGTGTACATGCACAAGTGTGTGCGGTTTTGTGGTTATCTGTGCTTGTTTGTTTGGCTGCACCGTCGCGTATGAGTGTGTATCTGCGTGCGCGTGCTTGCGGCTGAGGCATGATGAGAAAGTGTGAAATTGTTAGTACAGTATGAATCACACACTGACTGTGTATGCGAGAGTCTGCATCATGGTTGTCTGTCGGTGTGTGACTGTGTGATTATGTGAGCTTATCTGCAAGTAAAACCTTTTAGACGACCACCTCTTAGTCTTCACTCACATGTGACCGTGTGTTTTTGTGCTGCATGTGTGCGTCGGTGAATTTATCCCCCCTATGTAGCTTCCTGCTTTGATTTGTGTGATGCTCGATGCTCTTCTGATAACAAACTACAGCCTCTCAGAAAGCCGAGCCTGCAGCTGCTCCGTCTCTCACCCCGTCCTCCATCTTCCACCCTTCTTCCCTTTCGCACTCACCAGCTTTTATGGAGGCAATAAATAACCTCACACTGTCGCCATGTTTAACTTGGTTTTAGAGGCCAGTGGAGCACGCTGCGGCTGGCAACATCACACTTTACAAAACAGGGGTTCATCAGGGGGTCATCAAAGATCCACAGAGTGCTGAAGAGCCCCCAAAAGGACCATTTCAACATTTTGAGGTGTAAGATGAGAAGATTGACACAAACTTGCATCCAGTCCATTACCTGACCCGCCAGATGGTTTGTTACACAGAACCATCTCAGAAGCCGCCACTGGAAACTGTTTGGAAAAAGGCAGGCGCTTTCAAAAAATACTTGGCAGGTGATTGGATGAAGCATCTGTCAGTCAAACTGCTGAAATCAGTCCAGATAAAAAGCGGAAACTTTTCCATCCGTTCTTTGCTCTTCTTTCAATGAAGAAATACTCTCCAGCTCTGATAGAACTGCTATTGTTATATCTATGCCAACCTCTTCAGGAGCCGCCATCGTTGTTTAGAACGAACAGTCGCCTCCGCGTTGTCTAACACACACACCTAAGCCACGCACGTAGTTGCAGTAGCTCCTCCCAGGATGTTGATTGGTCCGTGCTCTGGCTTGTCGGACACAAACGCATTACTTGAGGCCTGACAAGATAGATTTTTGCATGATCTCGTGAAATTGCGAGTGCACGGTGTTGCACGGCAGGAATGTGTTTAGCCTATAGATTTGTTTTAAAGGCTGGAAGAGGAGAAACTGCCAGCCTAGCTTTTCTAAAAAAAAAAAAAAATTCAACTTCTAAAACTTCTTATTTATACATTTTATGTTAAGAAATTGACCTTTAAATGTTGCACTGTTGTTTTAGTAGCAATTAGCATGATGACTAAAAACAGAGAAACTGGTCCTGACTGGTCTGGTTGGAGACAATAAACAAGAACTTCTTAGGCTGAATTAAGAAAGAAGGCAACCATCTTTTTACATAGCTAGCTAGCTAATTAATTAGCTACATCCATGATGAATGGCTTCAATGGTGACAAATGTGATTGAGATTGAAAAACAAAACAAAACATAAACCCTCCCAAACAGAAATGGGCTTAACTTGAACACGACGTAAGGCTGAATGAATTAAGTGAAATGCATTGGCAATGCAGTCTAATAATCAGGCTAGGTAACTGTTACTTTGCTTATGGCATTGTGAAAAACTTGGTAACCCCAGCTCCATTTGATAAGTTGTGTTGCAACTAGCAATTATTTTCCATATCGATTAATCTGTCATTATTTTTCTGATTAATTCATCAATCATTTGGTCTAAGAAAATAGTGAAAAATTGCCCTCATTTTCCTACCGAAGACATCTTCAAAATATCTTCTGGGGCGCAATTACAGTTTACAATTATATAAACAAGACAAAAGCAGCCAATCTTGGCATTTGAGACTCTGGAACCCAGCCATTGTTTGGCATTTCTGCTTGATAAATTACTTAATTAAGTCATCGAAATACTTTTGAATTAATTTTCAGTCAACGATCAACTGATCAATTTAGTAGTAATTTTGAGGTGGGCCAAATTCATCCTTTTAGAGATATTCTCATTGGTTTTTGGCTATGGCACCAAAAAGGATATTTTCCAGATGTGAGTTTGAAAATCTTTTGGAGTGTCCAAACCTGACAAAAATATGTGCTTCTTCAGATCCCTCCACATGTTGGAGGTTTGAAATGGTCCCTTTGGATTTCATGAAACATTAATGAATTCTTTTAAGGAAGTTTCTGAAGTTCCCATGTGGTTGCCCTCTAAAGAACCCTTAAAGGTTCCTCAAAGACCTTTAACTTGTAAGAGACTAGATTAAGCCAGGCTAAAACAAACTAAAAGAGTGTTTCTGAGAGGGACAGGTTCTTATGGAGTCAGCACGGCTAAGTGGATGAAAAGGGATTCAGAGGGATCAGAGGCGACTTTCATTAATTGTGATCTATGTGTGTTTTAGCAAGGATTAACAAGGCAGATGTAGGAAGCAGCATTTACCTGTGAGGCCGTTTTAAAGCCCTCATGGATCTGAAAGGCAAATAGAGTTAACCACACTGAAGGACCACAGCGGAAGGCTGGAGAGAGAGGAGAAACAAGCCTTTCCAGTACTTAATACTTGTCACAGTATAGGAAAGCACAGTGCTACAGTATCGCCAGACGACATAAGTAGCTAGCCGCCCGACCAGCGGGCTGGTAGCCAACGGCAGCGCTGTAAAGACAAATTCAGCGCGTATAAATCTTTGGATGCCTATAGTTAACTATCCTTCAGTAAAGTCAGTCAAAAAGAGAGTCGTACAATATCGTACAATAAGTGTTTCAGAGATGGAGAGAAAGGGTTGATAATAGTTAGCCTTCAGCTAACCGCAGCCAACGGCTCACGGCTGCGGTTAGCTGAAGGCTAACTATTAGCTACATTCACTCTCCATCTCTGAAACGTTTCACCGATATTGGTAGCTCGCTAGAGCCTTGAATCACAGTTTGTCATCTCAAATGTGTGTGATATCTGGATTCTGGCACCCAACAACACAGCAAGATGATTTTGATGTGTAGCTTTAGCCCACTGCTAGTGTTAGCCTCCAGTCTTTCTTTTGTTTTGCCTCCAGCTAACACTGCAACGTAATCAGGACATCTGCACAAAAAGGGTCTATAGGTCAACTGTACATGAGAGTTTTTGACCCTTTGGACAGAAGCCAGATGAATGGGATATTGTGTTTGCAGGAAATGGATATGAGCCTACAAATTATAGTATAATAATTATTGTTGAATAATTATAGTATATCACATTTTTAAGCATAATTGGCTTCATTACCATAATTAATTGGAAAAGCTGTTGGGATTACAGTCTATATCTCACCTTGTTTGTTTATATTAATATGCTCAGATGGAGGGTTGAACTTGCTGCTGCTGTTCTTATACACAAGCACCACTGTGTATTTTAAACTACTGTATTATAAGCTTGCTGTTAAATTAACACAATTTCTTGTGTAATTTATATAAATATTTATGCTATTGCTGCAGGTATATAAATTCAGCTTCTGGCCTCTTCACTCTTCTGTCCACACAGAGACCGATAATTTGCATTTATTCCTTGTGCTGTACTGTTATGTAAATGCACTAACCTACACAGACTGAAAAATACATAACCAAGCGCTTCACCACACAAATAGCCGGTGGTGAAAAAAGTACTCATTACGAGAAGTAGATCATTACTAAAGTAAAAGTAGTAATACCACAGTGTGGTTACAAGTGAAAGTCCTGCATTCAGATTTCTAATTGTAAAAGTACAAAAATACGCTTAAAGTACCAAAAGTAAAAGTACTCATTTTGCAGAATGGCCCATTTCAGAATCATGTATATTATATTATTGTATTATAAGTATTGATGCAGTAATGTGTCCATCACTTTATTGTTGCAGCTGGTAAATGTGGAGCTCATTTTAATTACTTTATATACTGCTGGGTAGCTTAAGTTATAATAAGTAGGGCTGTTCAAGTTAACGCGATAACACGTTAACGCAAATACGTTTTAACGCCACTAATTTCTTTAACGCATTAATGCAACTTGTGACTTTTCGGTTGTTGAGTGCTTAGTTTTAAAGCTAGAGTGAAGATACGGACATCATATGAAACTAGAAAACCTAAAGAATCCATTGGTACCAACCATGTCATACTAGCGTATACAAACTTACACTCAATTTTGGTGAGGAAAAACTTGACCTCTGACCTCAAGATATGCGAATGAAAATGGGTTCTATGGGTACCCACTAGTCTCCCCTTTACAGACATGCCCACCAACTAAAGTTATCAAATAAATGTAGTGGAGTAAAAAGTACAATTTCCCTCTGAATTTGAATAGAGAGTATGGAAATACTCAAGTAAACTATTGGAAAATTGTACTTAAGTACAGTACTTGACTAAATGTTACTTTCCACAATTGCAAACATCTATATTAGTTTATAGGAGTCCTAAAATATTAGCGAGCTCACCTTCCTCCTGACACAAATATGTCATGAGTTGTTTTTCTCTCATTTTTTATATCTTTCCTTTCATTCTGGCTTTATTTGGGTTTCCAGATTTAGCTTTGATGTTGAGGAAAAAGCAGCTATGTTGCCAGCAGTCAGCACAATTAGCCACGTTAGGTTGTGATCAAACCATAGTGCAGGTGCAGACTGAACCATTTGTGTTGGGAGCGCTTGAGGGCAGAGGGCCTCACAAACTACTCTTCCATATTCAATTTATTTTTACACATATTTCTTAGTTTTTAATCAAAGGAAAGTTTTTAGAGTTTTTGGTTTGATAATGGTAACTCTAACAGATGTGATCAGCACTTGAGGGATGATGAATGTCGGGTAATAACATTCTTTTGAAACATATGCTGTTTTAGATCACAGCTCTTCGGTTTTGTTTACTTTCTGCAACTTATACACCAGGTACCTGCCTCACCCACACACAGGGTCCGAACTTAACACCCGCCAAGCGCCAAATGCAGGTCGATTTTCTGTTTGGTGAGTAAATCTCAGAAGGCAAAACTCTGTAACAGCTCAAATCATGTTACTAATGTTAACCTACTTACTCCTCTTCATCTCCTGTGGGTAATAAGGCTGCAATGAGATCTCTCCATCGCATATTGTCCGTGGCAACATGCTGCTTCTCTCCCCATGACAAGTGCATCTTGTCCAGCAGCTCATCCAACTTATAGACGCACCAACTAGCAGGGCCGGTTCTAGCTTTTTGGGGCCCATATGCAAAATCATGTTTTTTCACCAAATACTACTTTTTAGACATACAAATATATATTTAGAGCTGTCCTAGTTTGTTGAATTATTGAAGAAGTTTTTTTCAAACTTTGTCTAAGCCTAAGGTATCTAATAGAAATGTTGATTTAGACCCTCTAACGGCTGTTTTTGGTGTTATACAGTAGATCCTAAGGTGGGGAAAACTAGTCCAGAGTGCAATATGATAACATTTGTTACTCTGCTTGCATGCAGATTAATACTACTTAACTGGAAGCAAGCAGCAGCCCCTACTCATGCAAATTGAATGAGAGAAGTGATGACGCATTTAGATTTAGAGAAAATAAAATTCTCATTTAAAAGACCGGAGGGTAAGTTTTACAAAATATGGTCGCCTTTTATAAATTACTTTAACCAGACCAGAAACTGAAACATTAACAAATATGAATACCACCATCTTCATTACGAGTTTCCCACTTACTCTGTAGTCACACTTGATTATAGATACAGAATTCAGACAGACCCTCTGCGGATACACCAATTGCTTTGCTTACAAGGGTAACAGACATCCACCCCCTTTTTATTTTTATTTATTGATTTTTAATATTATTATCTATTTTATTTAAGTATTATTTTTTCCTTTTTTTCTGTTGGCAAGACTGTTGGTAAGGCAATACACTTCTGTGAACTGTAAATTAGTATTATATGACAGATTGTTTGTTACCAATGTATAATTATAATTTTTATACTTTGTAGGATCTCTCATGTGGAAAATTGTGTTTCAGTTGTTAAAAGCACAATAAAAACAGTGTTGAAAAAAAATATATATTTAAATTGAACTTAGCTGCATTGTTAACATCAAAATCCAAACAAACATGCAAATGAATTATTGAATAAGTTCTCTAAGTTTATTCAACATAATACCTTATTAACTCAATGAAATGCACTGAAACAAATGTATATATGACACAAAGAGACAATTTATTATTATGGCCGGTAAAGAATATGCTTGACTGGTGGATTTTTTCATCTACCAGTCCCCTTGGCCGGTGAGTCTAAAAGTTAATTTTGGTTTCACTACCCACACACATATGGACGGGGAGGATTTTGATGCAGGACTATCTCCTCGTCTGATACGATATGAAATATGTTTTGAATCCAGTACCATCCACCCTCACTTGTCGTCTTCAGAGCGGTGGCAGTAACGTGGGCGGCTAATTATTTTCTCTCCCTCTTCAGAATCAATTGATTGCGTGTCTTTGAGTTGTGGAAGCAGTCGAAAGGAAATGTGCTGTCATATTCACATCATAAACGTTATTATTCCGCGCACATAGCACGCAGACACAAGGTTGACATTTTCTAATTAAACGTTTCCTTAAGCTGTGTACATCTCCCTGGGAAGTCTGAAAGACGCAGACGCCCTCACTGCCAAGATGAAAGAACTCATTATTTTCCCTTGCCCACTATCGTCCTCATGTTTCTCCCCTTTTTATCCAGATAACAGAACTATTCCATTTAATCAATGCTGCCTGTTAGAGTACAGCAGAGCAGCCGCGGTCAAGAAAATGCACCTCAACAACTAAGCATAAAATTCAATTCTGCCCCCCCCCCACGCCACCCCAAAACAAACAAGCACACAGAGCAGCGGGGCATTCATCATCGCCGTTTCTGGTTTGACAACTCGCTCTGTTTTAGTATTACAATCATAAGCCCTGAATTGGATAAGGGCAGCAGGAGAGGTTGAAAAATGGAAACGCAATGGATTTGGCCCGCCACCAACAGAAAAAAAGCCCTTTCCTGTGCGGTTGGAAATGATAGCAACAGAAGTTGCGAGGAGTCGGAGATTATATTCTAATCCTCAACTCACACTTTAGTGGCTCTGTGCGAACGGAACCCACGGGCATTGTAAAAAACAGCCTTAATATGGAAATGATTTAACAAGAAAACGGTATTCAAAACTTTTTTTTGTTTTATTCTTAGTATAGGGTTTGATGAGTAGCAGCAAGAGATAAAAATACAGCAGAGAAAAATTGACATGTTTTAAAAAAAAATACTGGATTAGCTGCGATCAGTGACAAACAAAGAGAGGATTGGGCGCTGTATCAACTCTGCACCATATCAAAAGCATAAATATGAACCGATGTAAAGCACATCATGGCATATATGTTTCAAAACCAGCGCATCGCTGTTCTGCTCATCGGATTCAGTTTCAAACTCCCATCAGATATCCCACTGACAGACAGGCAATCATCAATCCAAAGCCGGCGCATTAGTCTGCATTATCTGCCGCTGCAAACTGTGCAGCTATTTTTTGCTCAAAGAGAAAAAAACTTTCATTGTTTCTTCTTGGACAAAAAAAAAAAATTCCATTTTTTGCAGACAGCAACTAGCATTGAGTTCCCAGATAAGTCCCGTTTAAATCAGTGCGTCTCGGCAGGAACAGCAGGGTGTTGACGTTTGCTTTGGAACAGACAGCTGTTATTGCAAACATACTGTATCGGTTATCGTAGTCAAATATTATCTTAAAGACACGGAGAAATGAGGCTCGGTGAGCAGATTCTTGGAAAATGCTTTAATGGGAACATCACTGAAGATGTGTTCAGCCTAGACATCAGTAAATGTACACAGCTTTTCACATGCTTCATTTCATGGCATCTTTTTACATTTTCAACCCACTCGCCAAAGAGAATATTAAATAATTACAACTACTTTGATAGTATTTCTACAGCAGTACAATTATGTCTGGTTAAGGACAGATTAATGTTCAGTTTAAGTTGCTCTTTTTTTTTGTTGTCTGTTTGGAGGTAGAAGAACCGATAAAAGCTGATTGACACACAGCTTGAAATATGACTGCGTTTTACAGTTGTATGCATTTGGTCCCAGGGGTTTGCAAATGATACAAAAATGACTCCTCCTGACCTCTCCAGATAAAATCAAGACAGCTGCGCACGCCCAACACCCCCATCATGGTTCACATTTTGGCAAATCGGCACCATTAACGTATGCTGAATTGGCTGTTAGCAGTTCCTGTTTGCAATGTACCCATGCATGTACTGGCTTGGCTTGACTTGGTTTGACTCAGCATGTCATCCCAGCACTGCAGGGATTTACTCCATTACAACAGGGCTACCAGCTTGAGGGTGTGTGACCACGGCTGTGATTACTGGTCAAAGGAGCGGCTGTAAAACGCTGCATAAACACATTTCATTTCCTGTATTCTTCGCGATAATAAGTCCCCCGCTATTATTGAAGAATAGCTGCTAACAAAGCTCCGCCAATTCAATGATAAACACATTCCTATAAATTCCTCACAATAAAAGTCCCCTGTTATTTTGTTATTTAAAAAGCTTTTATTATGAAGTAGCAAAATCAGGAAATGTTGGCTTTTCATCAGCAGCAACTTAACACGACTCAGCTGAAAGCGAAACAGTAAAATACAGCAGATATCTGAAAGTGCAAACAGGGAGGGAATCTAAACTTCAAACCACAGAGATTCAGTTAGAAACTACAAAAGCTTTTTCTTTGAGAGAGAGAACGGGGGTCGTCATGGGTTGGCTACGGTCAGCGAGACGTCACCGCAACCCGCTTGGAGGCGGGTAAAATTGGTAATGGAAATGCAAATCAGCGCGGCATGGCTTCACTCAAGTTCTGGAATTATACAGAGCATCTTTTTTTCTATGATTTCTAAGTGCATTTATGGCCATTTATTCACATAAATAATGATATTGTTGTACTGTGCAAGTTACACTGAATCAAAAAATGGGTGTATTATGTCCGGGTGTTCAGATTTGACTGAGTTATGACTCCAAGAAGGAGTGTGATTTATGGCGCAAATGGCTTCAATCAGGCCACAAGGGTCTTAAAGTACCGTAATTGCCTCCATGAGCCTCTGCTGCAGCTCCAACTGCTGACCGTGTTGATGAGCGGATCAAATCAGTGGTTCCAAACTACAATAACTAATATACAGTTGCACTTGTCCCTTTTCACCTCTCACAGTATCTTTGCTTTACGTCTCTCCCTCCTTCAACTGTCCCTCTCAGTTTGAACACCTCTGCCACAGTTTGAACACCACGCATATTTGTTCATCCAATTTACCATTATTGTCATACTTGTACCACAATAGAATGCATCTCCTAACACTTTAAAGGAACAGTGTAACATTATACATCAGACCGGCACATACGGGTACTTTGCAAAAAGTCAAGGCCGCGCCTCCTTTTGGGGAGAGAAAACCAAAGATCTCATTGACTCTAATGCAATTTGTATGCATTCATCTCTTGTTATACAAACGTTTGTTTTATACACATGTCTAATAATTATTTTGCGACTTTGAGTGTTCACAATACCTTAATAAATGAAGGTTGATCACCGCCACGTCCCCTCAGTCTTCCCCCGTCCAACACAGTGGCCGGATATTGTTTATCCAGACATCTCTACATATGTGATTGAATCCCGTTAGGCTGAGTGTTGTCTGTAAATAACTAACGTGTTAATAGCCAACTGTTTGATCTGTAGGCTGAGATTTAGTTGGAGACGACAGTCTGATGCTGCTGTAACATTAATGTATGTCTGTCTTACTGCAGCAGCCTCACACACAAGCTAATGTTAGCTTGCCTTGCTAGTAACTGTCACCAGCATCATTTAGCCATTTAGCACACTGACAGTGAATATTCACGTATCGTATGTGCCTCAAATCTCAGTGTGAAAGCCTCGCTTAACCCGCTACACAACATTTTCACTCCTGTGACAGCGAGTTTCTTTCCCTCAAACGGTAGCGCAGCCTCAGCGATGATGCAATGCTGGTCTTGCGTGTAGCTTGGAGCAGCGAGCCTTCTCTGGATGACGTATTGCCGGACTGCTATAGGGGGATCAATTGGCAGAAATGGAATATAATCTTAATATGTATGTTTTCTTTATTGTATAATCACCTGAAAATAAGAATCATTGTGTCTTTATTAGCGTAGAATGAGCCGTTTATATCTGCGTACGGAGCAGGTCCTTCACGGTCCTCTCTTTTATCAGATTATTCGATTTTCCTCAGGACATTTTGGCAGGCTTTTGAAATGTTGAACTCTCTCAGTTATCAGTTATCACTGTCTCCCTGTGAGACAAAACATTTGAGCACAGGAGTCAGTGCACAAGGAACAGGTACAGGGCACATATAACGCCACTGTATTTTACTACAGAAAAAAACAAACAGTTTCTTATTGCAAGCTTGCAAATGTCTAATCTGCCATCAGAACCAGCATACTTAAAAGCTGCACCGAGCTTCTGCTGTTATCAGGGCTTTACACATCCAACAACTGCGGTTTGGTGCTTTCTAGGAAGTGAATGTCATAAATTCTGCAGGAGCCTGTGATTCAGTGCATGCTAAACACTGTTAGGACACTTAAAGGCGCGCATGTTCCAAATGGAATATGTAGTTTAGCAAGAATATGTTTTCTTTTTTTCATGTCACATTTAGCTAAATACCTTCGTTTCATCGTATTGAATTATCGTGTGAATTAAAGACCCTTTTTAAGGTGAACATTTTACCTTCAGCTCAGTTCACAAAAGATTTTACCACTTGCAGAGTAAAGTACCACGTTCCTATGATGTGTAGGAGGTCTTTATGCTGAGGTAGGTGCCATTTAAGATGTCAAAAGGTCATATTCAGAGTAAGGCAACATATTTAACAAAGAAAGGAAAGAGAGATTTAAGCCCTTTACAAACCGGCAGCTGTTTTTTTTTCGTGCGATTAATCCGCACGTCAGTATATTTTTTTGAACAGTTGTTTTTGTCATGAGTACTTTCACACACAATGAGAATATTCCACGGCAAAAAAGCGACGCACTTTTGCCAGAATAAGGTTGATTTTTCTGAGCTTTCGCACCGCGAAAATAAAGGCATCAATCAATCAATCATGTTGTGTGCAGGAGTTAAGTTGCGTCTATATTTATGAAACAACAACATGGATGCTATGTAGTTCGAAGCAAGACGGTAAACTTTATTACTTCTTTCAACCTTGACAAAAGCAGCGCAGACCAGATCCACTCCTTCTCTTCCTACCTTTCACAATAAAAGCCCTAGTCATATAATATTCGCAGGCGAGAATTTTGCATTTTTGTGTCGTTTCTCGTCATCCTCACAGTGTGTAAAAGCTTAGAGTGTGTACCATAAAGTATACTCTTATATTCTTTGCGTGTAAATACCAGTATACTCGTTGTGTTTCCGGTTAAAAGAAGTCTACGTTGTTTCCACCTCAATCTTAATTCACGGCTTTATTTTTCTCATCAGTCAGAATGAGATTTTAATCACCACAAATGTACAGAAATGTCACGTCTCACAGAAACATAACAGTCACTTGCTGACTTTAATGGTACTTCTGTCAAAACATTGTTTAAGCACAACAGAACTCGCATACGGAAGCAGAAAGGCATTCACACAGCAGACTGTAGATGCCACCCTGCCCGTATCCATGTAGCACTCTGCCGTGGCTCTGAGTTCAAGCAGCATGGCAGGCAAACATGATCCAAATGGTTCATGGAGGCAGGAATTTAATTGCTTGAAGCTCAAGGCAAAATCTAAATGAAAATATCAATGAACCGTGGGCCTCCAATCAGATCTAAGCGCCTTTACAGGCACCAGGCGGAGGGTTATATGTTTTGCTCGAGGGCACTTGAACAGAGATACACTTGCTGTGGTGAACTATGGTTTCACTTACGTTTTGACTTTGAATCAACGGACCGTAGTTTTAAAGGCGCACTCCACCAATTTCAACATTCAGTTTATTTGTCACGAAGCGTAACAGCCCATAGCCTGTATGTAGTGGATTTATGGATTCACTGTGTATTTGTCATTTATTATTCACATGGCTCGTGTGGTCACTACATTTTTATATGAATTATTATTATTTTCTCTCCTTCGACAGCCAGTTTCTTTCCCCCAAAAGGGAGCGCAACCTCGGCGATGTCGCGTCGCTGGTCTGGTCTATAGCTTGGAGCCATAAAGCTCCTCTATTATATCTTCTCTAGGACACGGCAGAGGAACAAATCATTTTGGATTAATTGTTGGTGCAACCAACTACACTGCAACTCTTCAGCATAGCGTTATTACTGTTACCGGTTTGTTTAAAGTAGAAGTTTGGAGACGTGTTTCAACTTCTTCTGTTTACTCTGTTGAGGGACACAGGATTGTTTTCCCACAAAAGGGGGCGTGGTCATGAGAGCCTCTGGATGACGTATTGCCGGTCTGATGTATAAAAACCTTAAAAAAAATAATAATAATGAACCTGCCCTTTAAGTGATAATGGAAATCAATGAATGATGAAGTTGTTTAGGAGTTTACTTTCTGACCTCTAGTTGTCAAATATAATGCAGCTTTAAGTCTGTAAATGTAGTCGGAGGAGAAAAAAAGGTGTAATGTGGAGTATCTGTGGTTGAAGAAGCGGTCAGCGGTGTGAAACAGAACTGTTTGAAGTAATTTAACTTTACTGCTTCTACGCTCGGTGCGGCGTTTCTCCGTGACTGATCCATTCTAAAGGCGGTAAATATATACATCACCCTCCCGTGGCGAGCTGCGAAAGACTCACTGTGGTGAGGATAGCTTTGTGACGGTCGTGCTCATTTTGTGTGTATTGAGTGAATGTTTGTGTTGTTGTGTGCTCATGTATGTTTGTGCATGTGTACCCTTATGTCCTGCCAACACTCATGGGTTGTGTATATACTCTCACTAAGTGAGTGTGTGCAGCTTCAAAGCATCATTCACGAAGTAATGTCCTGCAGGGCAGGCAGGTGTCGGGGGATCTGACTGAGAGGAAACTGCCCGACTGTGGTAATAAGTGTCTTCCTTGTTGGAATAATGCTCAAGACCAAAAATGACTGGAATGATTCAGACTTGCCAGCATGGTCCACTGAGCTCCCACTCACCACAGCGTGAAAATATAGGCTGCAGCAGCACAGTGAGAAATGTTATGGTTTCACTGCGTTGTGACTTTATGTGTGCGGGGAAGAGATGCAATGAAAAAGGCCTCACACAGAGACTGGCTAGTAGAATTACCCCTGGAGAAATTAGCACATAATGTTCTCAAATTATAATTCATAATGTTCTTTTAAAGGCTTGTTAGCGCCGTGGTTGGCTGTTTTAAGAAAAAAACGGCTCCACAGAGAGCGTAGAGTGGTATTAAAGAGATTACATGCAGGCTGTTTAGTACAGACGCACCTCAGAAAGATGTGGCAGCTACACATCCCACAAACAACGACTACTCCAGATGTACACACAACTGTTGACGGCAAAAAACTGTGTCATAATTGAGGTCAAGCCATGTCAGAAGTATTGGAGTCATTACAGAGCTCTTTGAAAAAAGGAAAAATAATAATCATGCATTCATCAATGAGTCATAACTGTGTTAATGGACAAAAGAAGCGTGAAAAGTATGCAGACAAAGCTCACTCCCACTGCCTTTGAGTCTATCTACAGTAATGCATATCTGGAGGGCTTTCATATTTCAATTATAATATATAATGTGTTTTCATTTAAAGCAGAAATCAGCCTCTGAATAATGAATAGTTTCTGTCGATCAAAAGCACACTTCTCAGAGCCATTCACCTTCTAAAACTTTTGAACTGTCACTCAGTATATTCTATGTACACAGAGCTATTGTGTCTGGTTTGTGTGTGACTACAGTTTTAAGATTGCAGAGCTTTTGTAAAGGCTTCTTTAATTGAAAATAGGTATACTAATGTTGTGCAGGTAAGCTAGTTAGCTTGGCTGACTCTCCAAATTCAAGCCAACCACACCTCATACTGTAGCTTTCTAGGTAAGCTATATATTTTCAGCCTGCTGACCCTCTAAGACAACCAGAGTATTTTCTTACCAGTTTCTTTGTCGCCTTTCTAGCTTGCTAGATAGCTAACTTTCCAAAACCTTTTTTGATGACTTGACATTTAATTCAGCCTATTAGATTATTTCTGCCTCCAGTGTATACCCTTTTGCAGCCGACGTCATGATAACGTCACGATGTTAGCTGGAGGCAAAACAAAGGAAAGACTGGAGGCAAACAGGAAGCACCTCAGAGTAACGTTAGTGGGCTAAAGTTACACATCTAAACTGTCATGTTGCTGTGTTGTTGGGTGTCAAAATCAATATCGCATACATTTGAGATCTAGGGAGCTACTATCAAGCCCATATTGTACGACTCTCTTTTTGACTGACTTAACAGCAGGATAGTAAACTAGTTATAGGCATCCAAAGATTTATAGGCCCTCAATATGTCTTTACAGCGCTGCCGTTGGCCGGCTGGCTGGCTACTTAGCTAGCTTGTAAATTCCGCCATGCTTTCATGTAACACTGGTTACAGAAAATGAGCCTAGGTCTAACGGTCCGTCTACCTCACTCCTCGCTGCTAGGAGACTACTTCACTGGGAGGAGCGCAGGCGTTAGCTAGCTATCTTGTCAGCCTCCATTAGTCTGCTAGCGGCATAGGGGTCGGCTAATCTTGTCCCGTTGGTTAATGTTAACTTTCTCAACTAACACTCGTGATCCCGGAGAGAGAGTGACTGAACATATTGAGAGAAACTCATATTTTCTTTCTTCTTTTTAAAAAAAACAACAAGCCAACAAAACTTGAATCTAGAATCATAGAATTTTCCTGCCTCCACTTAACACCCCACCCACAAAATACCTCATCTTGTTCACTAACAGAAAAGGGGTCTACAGCTCTGCCTCCCAGATGTATAAAGTGCATAACTAAAACTACAGTCAGCAATATTATCAGCTCCTTTTATAACCAAAAACTTCTCATATAAATCCTTAACCTTAACCAGGAATCTGTTTGACAAGAGCAGGGACGAGGGGTGTTTTTGTCTGTCTGTTATCTTGTTTCTGTCGGGTCAACTGTCACATTACGTAGTTAGATAGATGGATTTCTCTTCAGCTCACGCCAGGAGAAACGACTTACATTCCAAATACGTCTCTTGCTTTGAGTAATGAAAACAGTATTCAACAAACACAAATGACTCCCCGAGCAAATAATGTTGTTAGCAAATTATTTAATTAACTTCAGTAATGTGCTTAACCTTCTGTGCAAGCTACTATTTCAGCATGCAACCAACAAGGTTGGGTTTCATAGCAGCCTTTCACATAATGGAGATCTATCATTGAAATGAAACTGCAAAAATAAATAAATAAAAACGTTCAGTTGATGTGCTTTTTTATTTATTTCTAAGTCTTGGGCTACTTGCTGTTGTACATAAACACTGAATGTGTGTTTTCCCATGCTAATAAATCAAGTCAAAAACTAATCTTTGCCAGGAGAAGGGTAAAAAATTCATGACCATCTGGTTCAGAAATGTTTAATCACTGCCGTTGCAGTCAGAGAGGAGGACTCCTAGAGTCCTCTGTGGCTCTGAAACCCAGGTCCATGGATGTCCAGGGGTCTTCTAGGGCTTCCCCGGGAAAATGGGAAAGTAGTTTACTTACACGATAAATACAAATTACAGAATTTATATGACTTCTAATCTCATTCTAAGCACACTTCAGTGTTGACAGTTCGGTACTAAATATACTCAAATGGCAGCATGCAGTCTAATAAGTGGTTTGTAACGTGATAAACTATTGTAGAATTCCTGCATTGTTACTGAGTAAAGTTAAATGCACAATACATGGAAAACATACCCTACTGAAGTAGTTTATTTAGGCTGATTTGCACATAATGGCATATTCATTCAGTAGCTCCCGTCTTGCTGTACACCCTGATATAGTCCAGGAGGATGTTGGCCGTTCACACACTGTTGAAAAGTTCAAAGGATCCCAGTTTTATGGATTACCTTTGATATTAAATCAAAACACACAACGACTGGAGCTGAGTCGAGCTGCAGTCGAGACCAAGCGGCAACCTCCGGGTCTGAGAAGTGAAGCCAATGCTGAAGTGCCTTAAACTTCTCTCTAATAGCCAGCAGGGGGCGACTCCTCTGGTTGCAAAAAGAAGTCTGATTGTATAGAAGTAGTCCACAAACTAACGGGTGACATCGCGGGACGTCACGGTGAGGACATTTTCCCACCGGCTAATAAACTTGTGACAACACCGGTGTTACTGATTGCACCAGACATTTTACAAGAAAAGGTGACCGTCAATATATGTAGAGCGCTTAGTTTGATCTTTACTGTTTGATGGCTGTGTGTCTAACCTCTCCGGGGCTGCAGGTTTCCACCTGGAGCCGCTGAGCCGCACACACCGCTTGTGAACGCTTCGTCCTCCTCACGGCGATTGTGTCATTGACGTTATGGTTCCCTTGTAGCACTGGGTTTAAATCTGAAATACTGCCAAGTAGGCGCTTTTGCTTTTTCGCTTTGACACTAAATCCTCGTCTTGTCTGTCAACTCTCTCTTGCCCTGTGTGTGAAATCTGACTCCTGCTGCTCTGAGCTGAGACTCCGTACGGAGCAGACACTTTCACTTTCAGATTGTAGCGTCCGTCGTCTGACTATGTATTGATAACACGTCGCTGATAAACGAAAATGAACTAAATGGATTTTATTGCTATAAAAAAAGCAAAACGACGGTGGGGCCGGTGGGCAAGTAATGTAATCAGTGTATGCCCGACCACCGTGTAACACCGACTACTGCGGCAAGCCTAGTGGCGTCCCGGTGGCTACGTCCACTTCTTACATACAGTCTATGCCTTTCACACACCATGGAAAAGTTCTTTTGATATTAAATCAAAACACACAACGACCAGAGCAACTGCAGTCGAGACTAGCGGACCAGCCCGTCCAATCAAAATACTTAAATGAGGTCAGTGAGTTTTGGGTTCGTCCGACCAGTCCCAGGCTCTCAGCCCCCCCCCTTCCCACCACCCTGTCTCTTTATCCCCACTCCTCAGTTATAAAATCAATCAAATAACGAGAACTCCGAAACCGATGCAGGCGAGTCCTTCTGGGACACACTTGGAGTCAGAGACACAAACAATGCTGTCGCCTCCTCTTCACCTCCCGCTCCGAGGGTGAAAACCCGTCTTTGGAAAAAAAGGACAGTTCTCTGGATAGAAGAGGCAGCGGAGGACGCCGTCATGCTTCAGCGGTCAGCCCTCTGGATCTCCGGGTTACTTTTGCTCAGTGATGTGGTCAGACTGCCTGGCCCAAAATGTTATTCCATCTCCCAGCTTTCTGATGTTTTTCAATCCTGTCCCCGCAGACAGAATAATACACTGTTTTCACATTCAATTATGCAGCAGCTGAAACTGCTCAGGAGAGGAAGAGGAGGAACAACAACATTGTGTATTAGGCTCGAGAGGACAGCACAGTTATCTCCGCTGGTAATGACAACGTGAAACTCCACTGATACCATTTTTTAGCATTTATTTTATCCCTTTGTGTCCCTGCCGTGGCCTGTTGCGCCACATATATTTGAATTTATTTCTCATTTTCCTCTGCAAAGTGTGAAGCTCTTCCCTCAAATCCAATAAGATGTATTATTTACTGTCTTCTGAAGGAAGTGGGAATCCTTGAAGGCCCTAAGCTTCTCTCTGCACCATGTGGTGTGTGCTTAAAATAACACTACAGAGAGGAGGCAAGTGTTTAATAGGCAATACCCAACTACGATTTGGATCACTTATTAATGAGGGAGAGTACAAAATACACAAAGCCTGCTGTCGCTGTAAGACCGAGAAAAAACGTCAGATGATTCCTGAATTATGAAAAATAAAAGAATCAATAAATTATAATCCTTGTTATTTCAATTCATTGAAATGAACGGCACCCCCGCTGCTATTGTAGATTCCAGCTGCAACCCTCTTTGTGAGTCCGAGTACACGCTCCAACACAATCAGAAATATTAAACATTTACTTTCCTCTAAAGACGGAGATTCATCCTCCCCATGATGAGGCGCTTTTCAAGTGAGTTGTTCGCTGTCAACATTAAGTTTTTAAAATGTTTTTGTGATCTGTCATCTACACAGAAACACATTAGGATGTGACTTACAGTGGGAGGAAATGTCCAACTTGCCGCATATCACCCAAATCATCTGGATGGAACAAACCCTAATAGCTAAACTGTCTCCTGTAGCCTGCTTTGCTAAAAAAATATATATTTGTTTGGTTGCTGTCATAATGTTTGAGGGAATTTATTACGTGGCTCAATGTGTAATACTTTTCAAATGGTCAATGGCAAGGATTTAATTAACTTGTCAAAATCTGGATCCCCAGAGCCACCCCACCATAAGATTTGTTTTTTTATTTTATGTATTTACATTTTTATAATCTATCAAGCAGTCTGCAGGCCACACTAACTGAACACCACATTCTCTATCCCGTTGACACATCTTGCACCCTAAATCTCCTGAGTTGAATTTCCTGTTTCTAAGTGCGTGCTAACACATCATCAGCAGCAGTGCCATCATGAGGCAAAGCGACAGGCAGTTGTTCATTTGAAGTGAGTGCAGGGATACGAGGGGGCGACAGAGTGTGACGTGGCAGCTGGTGGAGAGAGATCGGTGACTTGGCAACGCTCGAAGGTTGAGCTGAGTCCAACTTTATGTAAATAACGAGTGATGCATCGTAGTAGATTGTGACGGCCTCAGGGTTGGTCCTATATCTTGTCCTTGTTGTTGGATGTGTTTTCCCCTTTGCTCCAGGAAATTGATGGGTGGATAGGTGAAGGGCAGAGTCATGGTCTTATGCTGTAGAAATGCTTTTGACTTAAAAGGGGAAATATCATGAAAACTCACTCTTTCAGTGCTTGTGTACATACAGTTGGGTATCTGTAGTGCCTACCAACCCACAAACTGTGAAATAAGACAACCCAGTCAGTTTTTTGGCTTTAGAACTGCCTTTGCAAAGTAGGGATGCACCGATTTATTGGCCCAACCTTGGTATCAGCTGATATTCGCCTTATTGACTGCCATTGGCCTCTCTGCAAATAAGGCGGCATTCGCTAATGGCAGTGGCCGATGTTTATCGGTTGTATTGCATCAATTTTGCACCAGCTAAATGTCGTGTTGGTTATTTGCGATCCAGTCCCGGTTGAGTCCAGTCCCCAGTTGAGTAAATTGCAGCAGCACCTGTGCTTTGAATGCCCACCATCCTCGACCGCGTCCTTGCAATTTCCTTGAAAAATGTTGCCATTGAACATAATCCATGCAGCAATTATATTTCCTCTATATATATGTGTAGTATATAAATGTATTTTCTTGCAGCCAGAGTAAAAGGAGATATCCCTCCTCCATGTAAAAGCTAACAAATGGTTCAGTTTAGAGGGGTCGTTAGCACATGGCAATTTAATGTGCTCACACAAAAAAAATCATTGTTGGGTAAAGCATCATTGACATACACCAAGAGCGGAGTCTGTTCTTACTGCGGGAGTTCGTGGCTCGGAGGCGACCCCTTACTCCCATGTTGCGGGCCAGCCATCGACTCCTCCACCAGCACTCAGCAGGAGCTGATGAACCGGGCTGGAAGTAACAAATCACATTTTCTCTCATTAGTAAATGGCTTAATTCTTCCACCTGACTGCTCTCCCAACCTTCAGGAAATCAGCTTTGCCTCGAATAATTCACTGTTTTCTGATCTCCTGGAATGGGAGAATGTAATTAGTTAACACCCAAATAAGATTGATTAACAAGTCTAAGTCAAGAGACGTCCCTGGCAGATTAAAAGAGGGACACGTATAATCTCTACGTGCACTCGGTGAGAAAACACTTTTAATTAACCGTACCTATAGGGAGAGGAGAGTACGATCCACTGAATCAGATGTGTTCAGGTGTTGCGTTTTATTTGATAGCGTTACACTACAGCTCAGGTTTGGTCCTATTTCTCGGTGTCACAGCAATTCATTTGCTGCTCATGTGGAAAAACAAAAAAACACCGCACCTCTAAAGAAATCCACGAGCCCTGCGAGATGCTTAACGGTTGACAGTGATCATCCACCGGGGAGACTTTTATTGCAGCTGCTAATTAAATATTTTCCGTAACGACACCTCGCATCCCGCAGGCCCTGCTGCAGCGCCTCGTGTTCTTTCTGCTAGAACGAATGCTGAGAGAGTTAGCTAAGCTGCGGCGGCGGCGGCTCGTCGGTATTGACCGTGGGTTTGTGTTTGCTGTTGGTGTGCTAATGCAGTACCTGCTGTTTTCGAACACTTCCTGAGGGATATGTTGAAACCAAGTCAATATTTATGAGTATTGCTGCTCTGGGCTCTTCCCTAATGGCATATGGCTGCTGAGGTGTCCGTGCAGAGTGGTGAAGGCGAGGACGCCCGAGGCTGAGGGCAAAGAGAGGGCTGAAAGAGAAAGACCTAGAGGAAGTGTGTGTTGAGTGTGTGAGAGAGAGAGAGAGCAGGAAAAGAGCTTCATACAGTACATATTGACCTGGCCTTTGTAATAGTGCTGCTGCAATCTTCTGACCTGGCTCCAGGATTAGAAATGTATTCAGAGAAAAACTGTGTGTTTATCTGTGTTGGTATGTACTCAGGTGGAGACGGACCTTGTGTTCCACTTGCATACTATAATAACATACAGTAACAGGGTATACTGGAACAATACGAGGGTATTCTTAACAATACCTGCATGCATGCATACTAAAGTCACTCTTTTTCACCTTGATTTTCTTTCCCTTTTTCTCCTCAGTTTCTTACGGCCAACGAGGTTTACGTCAGAGGTGGGACCAAGTCACTGTTTTCCAAGTCTCAAGTAAGTCTCAAGTCTTTGCATTGAAGTCTAAAGTCAAGACTGACAAGTCCCAAGTCCTAAACTTTGAGTTTTGAGTCCTAAACAAGTCACAATGCACTCTTCAACAAATGTAATGCCATTTGCGTCTCCATTTATAATTTTCGACCCGTTTATTTTGTATACGGCAATTTGTTTTTGTATGTTGTTTTGTAAGTCTTATACTTTTTTAATTCTGCACACCACAAACAGCTCTACTTTGCACCTGTATAGACTTGTTTTACTGTATTCTACCAACAATGTACAGCTTTATTCTGCACTTTAGTCTATTTTTTTTTTAAACTCTCTACCTCAGTTCTTATCCCGCATTATATTCCATATTTGACATTTCTTAATCCCCTGGTCTCTGTATCTCCTATATTTTATTATCCAGCACTATATCACTTTTTACACTATATTCACATTTTTAATAGTCTCGTATTTCAGTTGTTACCCTGCACTAAATTATTTTTTAACAGTTTTCTTCATCTACTGGTATTTTTTATATCTGGTATATTTTTTCTTTTATATATACTTTGTTCTACTTGTGCCTTTTTACTGACATGTTTTGCAGTATAGAACTGTGATGCTGGAAACTTGAATTTCCCTCGGGATCAATAAAATTGCTATCTATCCATCTATCCATCTATCCATCTATATCTATCTATCTATCCATCTATCCATCTATATCTATCTATCTATCTATCCATCTATATCTATCCATCTATCCATCTATATCCATCCATCTATCCATCTATATCTATCTATCTATCCATCTATCCATCTATATCTATCTATCTATCTATCCATCTATATATCTATCCATCTATCCATCTATATCTATCTATCTATCTATCCATCCATCTATCCATCTATATCTATCTATCTATCCATCTATATCTATCTATCTATCCATCTATCCATCTATATCTATCTATCTATCTATCCATCTATATATCTATCCATCTATATCTATCTATCTATCTATCTATCCATCTATATCTATCTATCTATCTATCCATCTATCCATCTATATCTATCTATCTATCTATCTATCCATCCATCTATATCTATCTATCTATCTATCCATCTATATCTATCTATCTATCCATCTATATCTATCTATCTATCCATCTATCCATCTATATCTATCTATCTATCCATCTATCCATCTATATCTATCTATCTATCTATCCATCCATCTATATCTATCTATCTATCTATCTATCAATCTATATCTATCTATCTATCCATCTATATCTATCTATCCATCTATCCATCTATCCATCTATATCTATCTATCTATCTATCCATCTATCCATCTATATCTATCTATCTATCTATCCATCTATATATCTATCCATCTATCCATCTATATCTATCTATCTATCCATCCATCTATCCATCTATATCTATCTATCTATCCATCTATATCTATCTATCTATCCATCTATCCATCTATATCTATCTATCTATCTATCCATCTATATATCTATCCATCTATATCTATCTATCTATCCATCCATCTATCCATCTATATCTATCTATCTATCCATCTATCCATCTATATCTATCTATCCATCTATCCATCTATCCATCTATCCATCTATCCATCTATCCATCCATCCATCCCGAGTCCAAGTTATGTGACTCAAGTCCACGCCTTTGGTTTACGCCATTCCCACTAGATTTATGCAACTAATGATTATCGTCATTATGTTTGTTGCCTAAGAATGTTCTGTAGATTGACATATCGATTAATCGGCTAAATAGGTCCCCTACAAGACATGGACATACGATTAGGTGATAATGCTGAACCTGTCTGTGTTGATTTTGTACTTAAGTGATATGAGTTTTCAAAGAAAGTTCCGATTGATCAAATGACCAAATACCATTGGCATACAGTGAACCTTGACCTTTGGGGCCCAGGAGGTGGTGTACAGTATACGCAGCTGTCCCAGGTTGTTTACACTCTACGTTTGTAGTTATGTTGAAGGAACACGGCCATGTTGTCTCTGTTGCTTCTGCGTGTGTGCATGCAAGTGTGCATTTCACCAAGCCCCCCAGTACTAGTGTATGTACTATACTGTACTTTGCTATGTGTCTAGATTGGTCTTTTTTAAGAGTGGAGTGATGACTGCAGTTGTCAGGGCCTTTGGGAAGACATCTGAGAGAAGTTACAATTTGCAGAAGATGTGAGGCGGTGCAGTTTGAAGTGCACAGACTTTTACAACTCTGACGAAGGCAACTTTAAATGAAACACTTTAATTAAGCTTTTCCTTATTTATGGTTCACCAACTGTGGCTGACCTCTCACCGTTTAACTGGAGCTGTCTGGGAGGAGAACTGAAGGGTTTTGTTCCCTCTCCGCTGTTCCTGCAGCAGGTCTGGTTTATTGTTGGCACGGACAGTATGTGCTCATTATTTAACACAGTTATTTATGATCTGGTTACACACTTTCACTACAGTCTAATTAATGTGTAACTTTTGGAAATAGATATCCATTCCCTCCATTCATATCTGTATTTTTTAGCTGCAGATGTGGGTCACAATTCTAGTGGCAATAACTATGCTTGTATTGTAGATATATCTTTATTTATTTATTTTTTTATTCATATTTATCTGTTGCCTGAGAGAGATTTTTGTGTGGAGAGTATTAATATCTTCCAGTCATACGCTTACTGCGTTGAAACTACTGTGGTATAAATGTACTTAATTATAAAATGCTGCTCATTTATAACTGTTATTGTACTATAAAGACATATTCCTCATCCATCTGTGATACACACAGAGCTGGAAATGTTTTTCAAAGTACAGTTGGATAGGATCTTGTAAGAAAAAGGCACAACTTTATATATATATCTTAGTAGCAGATATTCTCCTGATAATCACCAACTCAAAATCTGACTTTACCTCCGTCCAGTTCCTCCATCTGTAAAACCATTTGCAGCTACGGCTTTTATAAAGTCTTCGCCCTTATCGCACCAGAAAACCGATTAAGACCCCAAGTAGAAGCTCTATTTTTCACTTGTGCCTGTGTGCGGTTGTCAGGAAGCTAATAACATGAAGACTGCAAGAGAGGAGCTATCTCAGGGCAGACGCTGCACACATTGGCTGTCGTCTCAGCTTTCATGTCAGCGTGCATGTTCTGCTTGCCGTGATGCTCATTTATTTCTTGATCACAGCTGTTGTCTCATAAAAGCCTCTAAGTACGCCTTCTGATTGCCAACTTTTCCTGCGCGGCTCATTTATTAACTGCTCAGGCCCCCGTTCTGCTGCTGCCAACGCTCTGCTTTTAATTGGAGGTGCATCTTGTCTTATTGCCTGATATTGATCGTAGCTATTTAGGGTTCGATCGCGCCTACAGCTCATTTTCCAAACCATTGTAGAAAAAAGTGCACGTTGTTGGCTTTTCTTTTTTAACAGGGTCCAAATAAACTGAAGCTCCTAAACACAACTCATATGGAGATTATAGAAGCAGTGGCTGGATGGTCAAAACAAATTTCATTCCACTCCCTGTAGCATGACGGACCATCAGTCCTGACTGCAGTTTGTTTTCACTTTTTACTTTTTTATGGCATCTCTCCCAAGTTACTGCTTGGAACTACTCCATTTTTGTAATGCTTTTCTTTGTCATTTTGTAATATTATTTAACCCTCTGAGAGCCACAATGGACTAGTTTACAGGGGGTATTTAGGGGGAGATAGCAGGTCAACAGTAGATGTCACGTAGAAATGGTGTACATCATCTGAAAGCTGGGAACCTGAAGATTAATTTGAGATACCATTCCCATGCTCTATTATGTCTCATAAGTTGTTGCAGCAATTTTTGGGTTGATACCATTTGTTACACAGATTTGGTGCTAAATTTAACCATTTTTTTACCACTCGAAAATTAATAAAAATGATCAATAATCCCTCCAAAATACCACATGAAGACACCGAGACCTTGAGGAACACCATAGAAAAAGCCATGCTGTGATTTGGTGTCAAAAAATTTGGAGATTTCTACAAGAATTGCATTTTTCGGCGATTGGATGGCGAGCACGTCTGTTGTGTAAAATGCTCAGAAAAACCCCCTTATTGTCAATCTACCTAGGAAAGCCATCCATCCTCTGAATGCTCTAGGTCTCTAGTTTGTGGTTATAAGTTTCATGAGGCTGTGATTATCCTAGAGGTCACCACAGGTCATTTTATACAGCGAGGTCAAGTTACAAAAAATGGTCTCACTACAATGAGATGTCTCCTATGGGGACTAACATCATCACACATGAATACAATTGTCCTCATTGGATCCACAAGAGTCTCAGCTTTACAGTGATACCCAATTTATGTAATTCTAAAACTGTTTAGGGACCCCAGTATGCAGAAATATTCAAATACACCATTTTAGAATAGGCGAAAATAACACATTTGTACTGCATGCATAAAACTGCATGTTTTATTGCCCCAAACTGCATGGGATTATCATAAAGTGGGCATGTCTGTAAAGGGGAGACTCGTGGGTACCCATAGAACCCACTTTCATTCACATATCTTGAAGTCAAAGGTTTTCACTCCAGCTCTGAAACCTGAACCTGCTCCAGCCTCTGACAGACCGTAAAGTCGTGCGATCCCGCAGGTCTCAGAGGGTTAAAATTATTAGTGACTTGTCATCACGCAGCCAGGTAGTTTAACTGTGTCTGCGGTTTTACTCCGAGGGAACTGCAAAAGATAAAACATGATGCATATTTTTTCCAGAGAGGTGTAATCATTAACATGAGGCCACAACAAATCCTAGTTTTATGCTAGCAGCAGCAGCTGTGTGAGATTGTACTCAGGGACATCAGTGCTTGAATTGAATTGAATTTTTTTCATTGACAATATATATATATATAAAAAAATATATATGACATACATAAATAAATAATGCAGCTTCAACAGGAGCAATCATATCTGTGTGCAATATTTGCCAGAAGGATAAAACACAGTAAAACTGATTTCCATTGTGGTCCTTTGGGTGTAGATGTGTGTTTAACTGTTAGTGTTTGAGTGAGTATATGAGCATATCAAGTGTAAATGAATGTGTGTGCATGCATGCCTATGAGGGGAGGTGGGAGGGGGGGCAGCAGAGAGAAGGCAGCAGTACAATATATATTCAGTACTAGGTATCTAACCAATTCAATTACTAATAGATGAATCAATACTACGCTATACAGCATAAATTAACAAACAGCTCAGCATATACCTACTGTAAATGAGTCAAAATTAATGAGCTTTAAAAACCACATGTTCTTCTTTATGCAAATACAGACAGCAGAACCCCCTCCTCCCCCCCCCTCCAACCTTGCCACAACACTCCCATCATGCACTGGGCGACTGCCTCTTCTGCTCTCCATAGAAAATGAACATAAAGCGTTGAGACGCCCTGCGTCTCCGGATCTGGTGGAAATGAGGGGTGTCTATTCTGTGTTTCGGAGGTTGTAGCGGGCTCAGTTTTTAAAGCTAGAGGGGAGGTATCATGGCATGGCATCATATGAAACTAGAAAAACCTAAGGAATCCATTGGTACCAGCCATGTCTTGCTTACATGCCGCAAAACGTTACGCAAAATTTTGCCAAGGAAAAACTGTCATGGCCATTTTCAAAGGGGTCCCTTGACCTCTGACGTCAAGATATGTGAATGAAACTGGGTGACTCTCCCCTTTACAGACATGCCCACTTTATGATAATCACATGCAGTTTTTGGGCAAAAACCATGCAGTTTTTTGCATGCATGTTTTATTTCTGCATACTATGGTCCCTAAACAGTCTTGAATGACATCAATTGGGTTTCACTGTAAAGTTGAGACTCTTGTGGATCCAAATGGAGTCCAATTGTATTCATGTGTAATGATGTTAGTCCCTATAGTAGCCATTTCACAGTGATTTTTTTACTCAGATTGCAACCATATGGTGTGTCTTTATAATGTGATAGTTTTCCTAAACTTAGATTTGAAAAAATATATTGAATCGTATTGAATACATATCATATCGCTAAATTCTTGCCAATACACAGCCCTAGTAGAAATGTGCCGTAAGGCTGCACTGTTGCATTGTTCAATATTTAATGCTACTGTTGAGCTTCTGCTCCCACTTCAAAAGAGTAGCCATGGAAAGTGGCACTACATAACCCTAACCACTTGACATTGGTCAACACACCCATTACCGCCAGGATGCAGGAATTTAAACTTCAACTGCATCATTTATAGAGAGGGGAACTTCCTTTCTTTGTGAGGAAGAAAGAAGTGATAATAATGTTTGTTATGATAATATGCATCGTGATCTAGTATTTATTTTTTAGGAAACGTAAATGAGGAACTGTTGGATGCGTCTATTTCTTTGCGACTCTAGTGAATTAAATGCCTGACAAATGAACTTCATGGCAGCTTATTGCTTTTCAACAATGGTCTAATACAGTACACGCAGCAGTATCATAGAGAGAGCTCTCACAAACAAAGTGTTGTAGTCTCGTGGTATTCGTCGTCATATCGTAACCCCCCCACCCCTCTCTCATTGTGGCTTGCCCGCCGGTCACCGCTGTGAAAACATTACGTGACAGGTCGACATTATAAATGAGTTCTGCCACAGTCCATCATTCTCTTTATTAAAGGGAGCTGTGATGAGCCGGCTCTGTTGGGTTTGAATCATAGACCCCGTCCCTCCCTCATTAACACCCAGAGAAATCTGACTCCACGCTCCTGCTGCCTCCCCGCTAGGGAGGGATACGGTAATGTGCCAGTGGAGGTCACAAAGAAGCGTGTTATATTTTTAACCAGCGTGCACGTGTGCTTGTTTTATGC